>NW_026059489.1:0-57886 GCF_023721935.1 Panthera uncia
TCAGGCCTTGGGTCAGGCAATGGGAGAGGAAGAAACCTGGTGGGGGGAGGGAAGGGGCAGGGGGCAGAGGAAGGAGGGAGAGAGGCAACAGAAGAAAGGGAGGGAGAGGAGGAGAAGGAGGAAACTCTGCCTTGGGTGGGTGGGGGTGGGGTTGGACCCACAGGTGTCAGCAAGGGTGATGGAGAGACACTCTTGGTTCCTGGTCTTCCCTCCCCTTGGGGATAGTGTGTATGTGACACAGGTGGCCTGCTCCTTTCCACAGTGACTGCCAAGGTGGACCCCAGTGGCAGCAGCAGCAGCAGCAGCAGCACCAGCATCCACCTGCTGCAAGGGCAGAGCCTGACCCTGACCTTGGAGAGCCCCTCCGGTAGTAACCCTTCGGTGCAATGGAAAGGTCCAGGGAATAAAAGCAAGAGTGGGGTCCACAGCCTCTCACTGTCCCAGCTGGAGTTGCAGGAGAGTGGCACCTGCACATGCACTGTCTCCCAGAGCCAGAAGACATTGGTGTTCAACACAAACATCTTGGTGCTGGGTAAGAGGGGCTCCTCTCCCCTGCCGTCTCCCCTCTGCCTCGGATGTGAGGGACCCCAAACCCCCTGGAGGAGGCCCCAAAGGAGGAACAACGTTAAGGGCATCTGTTTTCTTTGTTGTCTCAGCTCCCCAGTCCCACTAAGTTGTAAATCCACTTACTTAGGGACCCTAACACCAGCAAGCCAGCCCTGATGAAATTCTACATTGCTCCTTTAAATCGTGAGCCGGCGGGGGAGGTGGGGGACACCTGGGTGGCTCAGTCAGTTAAGCCTCTGTCTTTTGGCTCAGGTCATGATCTCAGATCTGCCCCCCCCCCCCCCCCCCCCCCCACCCCCCCCCCTTGGGGCCTTGTCCTGACACCTTGGGGGTTGGGGCCTGGGGGCGGCTTCAGTTTCTGTGTCTCCGTCTCTCTCTGCCCTCCCACTCATGTATGTCTCTCTTTCTCTCTTTCTCAAAAATGAATAAACATTAAAAAAAAAAATTTAAATCGTGAGCCAGGCACCCTGGTTGGGGGATGCCGGGTACCAAGAGCCCAGAAGGCAAGTCCCACCCCAGATCCTGCCCTCTGTACTTATGTGACACAAGGTAGTGTAATGTGGTGGCTAAGTGCACAGACTGACTTAAGTCCTGGCTCTGACCTCACCGGGGGACCTTGGGCCAGTTACTGAACCTCTCTGTGCCTTGGTTTCAGAGATGATGCTCGCTGTGATAATACCTCCCTTGTAGTGTTACAGCGAGAATTGATTCATGTAATGCACTTAGAACAGTGCATGGCACATAGTAAGCCCTAGTCGGGCATTTGCTCTTATCTTACGAAGGCTGATGAATTATACACCTAAGTAGCACATGCCAAACATCCCCTGTGCTCCAGGGATCCTGAGAACAGAGTGGACCCTGTGGCTGGGCTGTTCTACGAGGGCTTCCAGGGGGCAGAGGTGCTGCCTTGGGAATCTGCTGGGGTGGAAAGACTAGAGAGATTTGGAGAGGTAGATGGGAATTTAAGGGCCAGAAATAGCAACCTAAGTGTTTGAACTCACTTGGCCCCCTTCCATCTCTTTGCTGCCCCCACCACATGCCCTCCCTACCCCATACACCCTCATCTTCCTATCTCCTGACCCAGCTTCTCTCTCTTCCCACCTCCAGCTTTCCAGAAGGTCTCTAACACGGTCTATGCGAAAGAAGGGGAGCAGGTGGAGTTTTCCTTCCCGCTCAACTTCGAAGATGAAAACCTGACGGGGAAGCTGAGGTGGAAGGCAGAGGGGGCTCCCTCCTCCCTGCTCTGGATCTCCTTCACCTTGAAGAACAAGAAGATATCTGTGAAAGAGGTTGACCAGTACTCCAAACTCCAGATGAAGGACTCACTCCCGCTCCACTTTACCCTGCCCAACGTTTTGTCTCGTTATGCCGGTTCTGGAAACCTGACCCTGGTCCTTGACAAGGGACAGTTGCAGCAGGAAGTAAAACTCGTGGTGATGAGAGGTGAGGAGTTAGGCCGAGCAGCAGAGGAGAGGGGCCGAAGGTGGAGGGGTGAGGCCCAGCAGGACAGGCCCGGTGGCCCGACAGAGCTGATCCAGGGTCTTCTGGTTTCAAACTGAGACTGGAGTCCCCATGTCCTTCCTTGACCTCCATGAGCCGGCCTGGGGTGGGATCTGCTGAGAATCCCCAAAGGGCATGAGCTGAGAACCAGGGTTCTAATTCTGCCTTCAGCCAACCCTCTATGATCCTGACTGAACTCCCTGCCTCTGTGGGCCTCTTTCTTCTAATGAAGATAACAAAATCTGCTCTTAGGGTGATCGTGATGAGGGTAGTGTCAGGCTACCCACTGAGCTCTTTGCTTCCTTATCTCCCCCATCATCATAACTCCACAAATAATCACGGCTAATACTTGCTGCTTAGTACACGCCAGACCCACTCCAGCGTTTTACATGTGTCTGTGAATTTATTGTGTATTTAACTGTTTTCTGAGGCTTGGTTGTCAGGTGACTGCAGGACACAGCAAGCAGTGGGGTTGGGATCCAAATCTAAGACCCTCGGCCTCAAAAGCTGTATTTGCTTTATACAACCGCAAGAAAATGCGCTCTGAGAGGCTCAAGGAAGAGTAGCCATGTAAAGTGTTTTGATTGTTCCACCGAATCCCCTTAGAGCAAGGAGGTGCCAGGAACTCAGAGGTCCAGGCTCCCAGCCTCAGGCTCTTGTCCCTCTGCAGTGACTCAGTCTGGGAACAATTTGACCTGTGAGGTGCTGGGACCCACCTCCCCTGAGCTGACGCTGAGCTTGAAACTCGAAGAGCAGGCTGCCAAGGTCTCAAAGCAGCAGAAGATGGTAAGGGTGGAGGACGCCGAGGTGGGAACATGGCAATGTCTACTGAGTCACAAGGACAAAGTCTTGCTGGCATCCAAGGCCGAGGGTGAGTACGGATCCAGGTTCCATGGCCTAACCCCAAGCCCCTCTCTCTTCATCTGTGGGACCTTCCCCAGGTTGGTGGACACCACCCAGAGTCCCAGCGCCCCAATCCCTCTGAGACAGGTGGGTTATTCTCATGCTGCCTGGACACACAGAGGCCAGGACGGAAGGCAAGGTGAGGTTCTTACCTGGAGTCCCACAAGTTCCCACTTCCCTAAGCTCTACAGCCCTGGAATAGGGCCCACCTGACCAAGAGTCCCCGCCCTGCCTCCTTCCTGACACACGGACACATGGACACACACACACACGCATGCACTGTATACAGCCTGAAACCGCTGCTTCTAGTCCCCAGGGTGTCCTGTATGGTTTTCAACCCTTAAGGCCCCTTCCTCAGCCTTTCCCCTTCAGCCCTGGGGGTCACGAGAGCCCTGCAAACCCTATCCTGTTCTCCCAGCCCAAGGATGAGACCCAAGCGTAACTGGGCGGTGAGGCCTTCCTAGGGCCCTCCAGAATGCCTGGCCCCCTGACAGCGGGCAGTGAGCTGAACACATCTTTCTCTCTTGCAGTTTTGCCTCCTGTGCTCACCAGGACCTGGACAAATCTCTTGACCATCGTGCTGGGCGGGGTCCTAGGCCTTGTGCTTTTCACTGGGCTCTGGGCCTACTGCTGTGTTAAGTGCTGGCACCGCAGGGTGAGTGAGCCTCCCCAGAACCCCCTTTCACTTCCCACAGGGCATGTGAACACCGGAGACCTTTACAGCAACAAGGATCTCCTGTATATGCGACGCACTCGTGCTCTGGCTCTTTCCGCCCGCGCACCGAGTTCCCTCACGGGCGACTGGGCCCTGTCCCAGGTCCCATGCAGAGGGAGAGACTGGAAAGAGCAAAGGGTTAATTCTGGGACAGATGGCCTCAGCCACAGTAACTGCTTCTCCTCTCCCAGCTCTCCCCATTCCTGCCTCCAAGGGGCACCTCCCTTCTGGAGGCCTGGGACCCTCATGACTCCTCTCCTTCTTCCTGGACAGCGCCAGGCAGCTCGGATGTCTCAGATCAAGAGACTCCTCAGTGAGAAGAAAACCTGCCAATGCTCCCAGTAAGGAAATGGGTTGAGGGGGCCGGGGAGAGTGGGAAGGGGAAGAGGAGGGCAGGAGTGGGAAAGAAGAAAGAGAGGAGGGATACAGGGGAAGGGGAGGGGGGTTAAAGGGAGGTGATGGATGAGGAAAGAAGGGCACATGGGGTCTCCGGGGGAGGGGGGGGGGGCAGGGGTAGGAAGCAGGAAGAAGGAGGAGGGCAGAGGAGAAGGGGCCGAGGGCCTGGGATATTTCTGGATATGGCCCTACAGCTGTGGCCCAGAGGCCACCACTGCACGAAGGGAAAGTGCAGTATGGGAGACACGGAGCTGTGAGGAGGCAAAGGAGTTGGGGAGGAATAAACTTGCTCTTCTTTTTTCCTCCAGCCGGTTACAGAAGACATGTAATCCCATTTGAGGCACAGGACCAGGGAGCTTCCCACTTGCAGTGCAGCCTCGCCAGCTGTCTCCCCTTGCGTTTCCTGCTGGGCTTCTGGGCCTGCGGACCAGATGAATGTAGCAGACCCCAACATTTCCGGCCGTCTCCTGCTCTCTTTGTCCACACTTGGCCATTGGCTCTCCTCTTGCAGAGGCTTACACCATTTCCTCCCCATTTCCTTTGCATCAAGCCTACCCCTGATCCATGATTTCTTCCCAGCTCCCTCCCCCATTGCCTCCTGGGCCCAGGGAATCACATGCGACCAGCCGTACCTGGCATGGAGGGCAAGGGTGGGTATCTGAAGCATGAAGGATAGGGCTGCCATTTTATTGGACAGGACCTTGGGACCAGAGGGGACAGGCACTAGCCCGAGATCACACAGGCAGTCAAGGGCACATCCAGATCAAAAGCCTCCTGACTGCTAGTGTCCACTGCTCCATTCTCCCCGCTTCCTCACTCTGTTTTGGCAGGGCACGGACTCACATCCTGACCTGTGCACAAACAGGCACCGCTGGACACAAACCCATGTACATAGCCCACCCTTGTGCACAGACACAATTCCTTTATCACCCAAGCAGTACGTCTCAGTTTATGAGCCAGTCTCACATCCTTTGTCTGTTTAAACCTTATGAAACTCTTACGGAGCTAGTACTGACAGGACCAAGATTAGCATCTCCAGTTTATAGACCGGAAATGGAACTCAGAGAGGTCAGATGATTGCCCAAGGTCACACAGCTAGTACGTGCCAGAGTCAGGACTAGCGCAGGTCTCTTAACCCCTAGTTCTGTGGCTGTTTCCTGAACACAGACACAAACACCACGCAAATCTCTGCATCTGTTTAGTCACTGATGCCCAGTACCCACCTTTGGATTCATAAAAGCACACCACCCCACTCAGGGTCTGCCTCAGAGAGTTCAGAAACACAGAAGAGGGCCTCCCTGCCTAAAATCCCTCTCTCTCACCTGCTGGTGGCAGAATCCTGTTACCAGAGGACAAAAGCTGGCAGTTCTCCTAACCAGAGCACAGGCTGGGAACACAGGCCCTGTGGGAGAGAGTGACCAGTGACCTACCACTCACCCTGTTGCGGAACCTTCTGGAAGGTGAGCTTTGCCAGGGGGAGGGGGCGAGGAGCTGGCTGGAGAGAGAATACTCTGAGAGGACCTCGTGGAAGGGTTCAGTCCCTCTGCCCTGCACTTTCCTTCATCCCTCCTCCAAACCATTCAGGAAGCAGGAAAATTGGGGTTACAAGTATTTTTCCTCCTCTTCTTGAACCATCTCTCTCAGGAACCCTCAGCCTCCTCTGCCTTTCCTTCCTTCCCTTTCTCACCACCTGTGTCAGTCCCTACCCCCTTTCCCTTGTCTTCTCTTTCCAGCTTGCCCCTTCCAGGGAGGACACCCAGTTCACACCAAGGCTCCCCACTGCTTGCTTCGTATTCCTGCCTGCTCCCGCCCTGCCTCCCTGAGCTGACAGAAAAATACAATAAACTTACTGTAAAGAAGATGTTCTTCTTTGTGTGTGTGTGTGTGTGTGTGTGTGTGTGTGTGTGTGTGTGTGAGAGAGAGAGAGAGAGAGACAGACAGACAGACAGACAGCCACAGACAGACTCGTCTCTGGGGACCTACCTGGATCTCCCAATCTTTGGGATCAGACAGACCCAGAGGAGAGGTGCCAGGCTTCCAGGGAAAGGAGATGAAGTTTCCCTCCGGGAGGGAAAAATTCTCTGGAGGCCCATCACCCACCTGCCCACCCCACAGGGCCTTGTGTGTGCAGGAGGCCAAGACCTTGTAATCCTGTGCGTGTGATGTACTGAGAGGGAGAGGCCGCAGGGGTTGTGTGTGCTCTACACATACATGTGCGTGGTGGGAAAAAAGGACCAAGAGAAACTGTAATGTGTGCATGCTAATGGTGTGCATCCCCAACAGAAGTGTGAGTTTGTGTTCCAGGAGAAGGAAGCGGTATGTGTGTGGGGGGAGGTGGGGGGTGGATATATTCTTTTAGACCTGTGTCCACCAGCCCCGCCCCCAGCAGCCCCAGCTCCATCACAGCCTCCAGCACATACCCCACTGAGCTACACCCAGGGCGCAGCCCTCACGGATACACACAGTGACACACGCTTCCTCCGCCCGAACAGCCAGCTCCTCAGTCCCCGAACACCACCAGCTGCCTCTCTGAGCCTGTGTTCGTGCGGAAAACCGGGGTGGGGTGGGGGCAGGACACGAACCGTCTCACCAATGAAGCCGGTTCCCCGCCAGCGTCCTCGCCCCCTCCCTGCCGGCGCCTTCCTTGCCCCTCCCCCTCCAAGTCACCGCCGTCCAGTTCCCCGCCCCGCACTCGCCCCCGCGCCCCCCGAGCCGCTTCCCTGCCGGACCCGGACCCGGGGCTCACGGGCGGCATGCCTCCGGGAGAGGGGGGCTTGGACAGATCTGGGGAGGGCAGAGACTGAGTGAGCGGCGGACCGAGCCCGGGAGGCTGGGACCGAGGAGGGGGAGGGAGGCCCGGAGGGAAGGAGGGAGGGAAGGAGGAGGGCGGGCGAGCTGGAGCCGGCGGGCGGCGGGAGCCCGGGCGAGCCGCGTCGGGAGTGCGGTCTCCATGGCAGTGCCGGGCACAGCCAGAGGTAAGACGACCCCTGCCCTGTCCCCCGCGGCCCCCTCCTCTCCTTACCCCAGCCGCCTTCTCTCCCCTCCGGCCGGCCCCTCCTCCCCAGCCACCTGCTGTCACTGCCCTGGAGAACACGGTGGGTGGCAGGAGGGAGGAGTCGCCTGACCTTACCCCTTCACCCCGAAGGGCGAGGGACCCCTGACAGCGGTGGAGTCCCCCAGATCCTCCCTCCCACCTTCCTCTGATCTTTCTCTGTCCTTCACCTCCTCTCTGTCCTTCACATCCTTCCTCCCTCCCTCCCTCTCTGACTCCCCATCTCTTTTTTCCTAAACCCACCCTCTGGGCCTGGGTGAGGGTAGGTGGGAAGGGGTGCCAGGCTGTAGGGGAGAGTAGTGGGGGGGGAGCGCTTCTGACCAATTCCTTCCACCTCCCTCTGGCTGGCCATTGCCATGGCAACTAGGGTATACTGGGCTCCGGAGGGAACAAAGGTGGGGGGCGACTAGGACCTCTCAGGGAGGGCTAGGATCTGAGATTCTTCCACAGGAAGTAGACCCTCTCACTTCTGTGCCCCATTTTTACCCCTATTTGCCCCCAAAGCCATTAGCTCATCCTTCTTGCCTCCACTCTGTTCAGGGTTTCATCTGATTTCCTCTTAGTCCCCTCCCAAGGGCTCACTGAAGCTCAGCTTCAGGAAATTCAGGACTATCCTCCTTCCCATCAGAGGGAAACTGAGGCTGGGGCATGGGAGGAAAGAGTGGAGGTCTACCAGTGGGATGCTGCACCTTATTCAACATTGGGCTTTTTCCTATTTCCTGCTCCCTCGTTCCATGCAACCCCTCTTCCTTCATAAGCCTTCTTGTGAAGGGTCTCTGGGGTTTTCCTTCTATTTTCAGATACTATCACTTTGCCCCTTCTTTCTCTTCTGCTCAAACTCTCCTCCTTCCCCCTAGTTCCCCATCTTTCCATTTCTGGATGCTTCTGATGTCAGCGGTTTCCCCGCCTTCGGGTTCCCTAGCCCCCCCCCCCCCCCCCCCTGGCTTCCTTTCTCCCATCTTCCCAGGTCCCTAGTGAGCTAGAGGGGGATCATGCAGGCTTGGGGGAAATGGGGCTGAGCACCAAGAGCCCTGGGCCCAGGAGCTGGAGCATCGGGGAGGAGCTGTATTAGCACACATATCCCAGTTTACCATGAACCCTCAAGAAGAAACAAGTCATGTATCTGCCATCAGTAGCCCTGAAGAGAGATTCAGGGACATGAAGATAGGGATTGAATACTACTGAGCAGAGGATATAAGAAGAAGGGACCAGGGAATGACAGAGGGAGGAAAAAGGGCTGAAAAAGGGTAGGAGACAGGAGGTCAGAATATCTTCTTTCCCTGAAGGTCTGGAAAGCAGGGCTCTTACCTGTGTGGGCTATGTGATTGGCCATCTGGTTTAAGCCAGGAGAATGTTCTGAATGACCCTATGACCCCTAGTAATAGGTTGTTTGCGTATACTTTCCAGAGAAGGGGGCACAGGAAGTCAGCTGGAGACCAGCCCAAGCCCTACCTTTGCCCTCCCCCCACCACATGTCGTTTCTCCTTTGCAGTTTGTCCAGGTGGCTGACCCTTACCCCCACACCCTTTGGGGTGCCCAGAAGATCCCAGGCTGGTCAAGAACCAGAGGAAGAAGAGAACTGGAAGTCCCGGCATGGGGACCAGAGCTCCTCAGCCAGCCTCGTAGTTGGGAAAGCAGTCAGCTTGCTCCTCCCGCTCCTCCTCCCCCTCCCCCTTCCCCTCAATTATAGGGATACTTCAGGAAGGGCCCCACCCGGTATGGAGGCTGAGGATCACCTCTGCTGACCCTCAGCCTCCTCCCCTGCCCTCCACACCTGACTTTAGCTGGGTCGGTCATGCAATGCTGAGCAGGAAGGTAGGCCTAGCCGTGGCCTGCTTCACTACAGGGCAAGGATTGTATGCATAATGGGTGTGTGTGTGAGTGGGGCTCCAGGGTGAGACCTAGCCCCCACCCCCAGGAGTTCAAGGGGGGGTGGGGGGACCGAGGATAGGATGGCTCGGGGCGGGGCAGGGGCAGAGGAGGCCTCCCTGCGCTCAAACGCATTGTCCTGGCTGGCCTGTGGGCTCCTGGCACTGCTGGCCAATGCCTGGATCATCCTCAGCATCTCGGCCAAGCAGCAAAAGCACAAGCCGCTGGAGTTACTGCTCTGCTTCCTGGCGGGCACACACATACTCATGGCGGCTGTGCCCCTCACCACCTTCGCCGTGGTGCAGCTACGGCGGCAGGCTTCTTCTGACTATGACTGGAACGAGAGCATCTGCAAGGTCTTTGTGTCCACCTACTACACACTGGCCCTGGCCACCTGCTTCACAGTCGCCTCGCTCTCCTATCATCGCATGTGGATGGTGCGCTGGCCCGTCAACTACCGCCTCAGCAACGCCAAGAAGCAGGCGCTGCATGCTGTCATGGGCATCTGGATGGTCAGCTTCATCCTCTCCACGCTGCCCTCCATTGGCTGGCACAACAATGGCGAGCGGTACTACGCCCGTGGCTGCCAGTTCATAGTCTCCAAGATTGGCCTGGGCTTTGGCGTCTGCTTCAGCCTCTTGCTCCTTGGGGGCATTGTCATGGGGCTGGTCTGTGTGGCCATCACCTTCTACCAGACGTTGTGGGCCCGGCCCCGGAGGGCTCGGCTGGCCCGGAGAGCGGGGGTTGGGGGTGGGGCCAAGGGGGGTGGGCCAGGGGGTTTGGGTACCCGGCCAGCTTTTGAGGTGCCAGCCATTGTGGTGGAGGATGCCAGAGGCAAGCGGCGGTCCTCGCTGGACGGCTCTGAGTCGGCCAAGACATCCCTGCAGGTCACCAACTTGGTCAGCGCCATCGTCTTTCTCTATGACTCACTCACAGGGGTGCCCATCTTGGTGAGATTGGGGTCCCCCACCTGCTATCCTTAATATCCAGGCCCCAGCACAACCACCTGACCTCGAAGTCATCAGCCATACAGCAGCTCCGCCGTCCACCTTCCTCTTTTCTGCCCACCCCTGCTACATTTGTGAGCTCCCCACCTCTATCATCCGTCTCCTGGTTCCTGTCACCCCCAGCCTCATCATCTGTTTCCCAGTTGCTGCTGCTCAACCCTGTCATCCGTCCTTTACTGCCTCCACCTATCTTCCAGCTCCACCAGGTACCCTGTGTCTCCCTGCTTCAGCCCCTGGACCTCCATTCTCCATTCCCTGCCACTCTGCGGTTACCACAGGGCCTCTCAGCACTCTGGGTGGAAACCCCAGAGAGCTCACCCACCACCCCAGCATTTTGCATCCCCGTCTAGTCCCTCTTCCTGAATTTCTCTCTGTGTTCAAGTTTTCTCTACCACCTCTGCTTCTCCCCCAACCCCTCGGGGGCTTTATCTTCACTACTTGCCCCTGATCTTCCTCTGAATCAGTCCCTTCCCCTCTGTTCATCCCATTCCACCTCCAACTTTGCCTCTGTCACGATCCTCTGTGAACCGGGCCGTCCTTTCCTTCCTGTCCACCCACTGCACTAGGATATTGGATCTGGGGTCAAGTGGGACCTCTGAGCTCTGGGTCGTGACCCCGCGCCATTCCCCATCCTCCCGCTAGGTGGTGAGCTTCTTCTCCCTTAAGTCGGACTCGGCTCCGCCGTGGATGGTGCTGGCTGTGCTGTGGTGCTCCATGGCGCAGACGCTGCTGCTGCCCTCCTTCATCTGGTCCTGCGAGCGCTACCGTGCCGACGTGCGCACTGTGTGGGAGCAGTGCGTGGCCATCATGTCGGAGGAGGATGGCGACGACGGTCAGAGGAGGGACCGGGCTTTGGCTTTCCCGGGGGCTTGGACTCCCTCTTCTACCCATTTCTACCAGCCCTTCTCCGTGTGGGGATGGGCTGTCCTTGAGTGCCCCCTGCTGGACGGAACCCGCGCCACCCTTGGGCTGACTCCAGGCTCCCTTTTCCCTAATCACGCAACCAGATGTACTGGGAGCTCCCTCCACTGGGCGTCGGTTCCCCCCTGGAAGCCCACACTACCCAGCTTTGCCTCCACTCTCCAGGAAGAGTGCCTGAGAAACAGGCCAGAGTCCTAACACAACCATAAAGGAAGGCTGTGGAATTAAGGGGAGGTTAGCCTCCCTGAGACACACCCCCAGCTACAGGGACAGTTGTTGGGGGTGGGCTTGTAACTGTTTCAATAAATACGTCTGTATGTATGAAGCACCAGGGACTAAGCACTGAATGCAACAGATGTTAGACGCTCCTGCTTTTCCTCTTGGAGCTTACAGACTAGTGTGAACAGGATTCTCTGGGGAGCTTAAAAAGGGCGCAGGAAGTTTTAAGGGGGGGAGAGGAGGGGAGTGGGTATTCCCTGCCTGTAACCACTCTGCCCCTTTTCTCTCCTAGATGGCGGCTGTGATGACTATGCAGATGGCCGAGTGTGCAAAGTTCGTTTTGATGCTAATGGTGCCACAGGACCAGGGGGCAGGGACCCCACCCAGGTGAAGCTGTTGCCTGGAAGGCACATGCTGTTTCCCCCTCTTGAGAGGGTCCACTACTTACAGGTATGGGACTAGGGAATGAATCTCCTATTCTGGGTATCCCCGTTCTTCTCGTGTCCAGTCTCTGAGAGCCATCCTGACTCCCCATTCCCTAGCCCTGGCCTGCAGGGCACCTAAGGGGTAGGTGAAAGAAAAGTGTGGCAAGAGAGGCTTCCCTTCAGACCTCTCAGAACCAGGTTTGCCCGTCAGAGGATTTTTTTTTTTTAAGTTTATTTTTGAGAGAGAGCAGGGGAGGGGCAGAGAGACAGGGAGAGAGAGAATCCCCAACTCCCAAGTAGACTGCACACTGTCAGCGCAGAGCCGGATGCGTGGCTCCAACTCACAAACCCGGAGATCATGACCTGAGCTGAAATCAAGAGTCTAACGCTTAACCAACTGAGCCACCCAGCAGCCCCCAGAGGATGTTTTGCAAAAGTTTAAGGGGGTGAAGCCATCTTGCAGCATCCCCACTTAGGTTCCTGCCTTTACCCCCTTTGTCCCTATAGCCCCTCTGGGTCTACTTGCTCCTCTCCCCAGGTCCCCCTGTCCCGCCGTCTGTCCCATGATGAGACCAACATCTTCTCTACACCTCGGGCACCAGGCTCCATCCTACATAAGTGGTCATCCTCTGATGACATCCGGGTCCTCCCAGCCCAGAGCCGAGCCCTGGGGGGCCCTCCTGAGTACCTGGGACGAAGACAAAGGCTGGAGGATGAGGAGGATGAGGAAGAAGCTGAAGGTGGGGGGCTGGCCAGCCTTCGCCAGTTCCTGGAGGGTGGGATGTTGGGGTCAGGTGGGGGACCCCCACGGGGTCCTGGCTTCTTCCGGGAAGAGATCACCACCTTCATTGATGAGACACCTCTGCCTTCTCCAACTGCTTCGCCGGGGCCCTCTCCTCGCCGGCCCAGGCCCCTGGGCCTCTCACCCCGCAGGCTTTCCCTTGGGTCCCCTGACAGCAGAGCCGCTGGACTTCCTTTGGGCTTAAGTGCAGGGAGACGCTGCTCCCTGACAGGAGGTGAGGGGAGTGCAAGACCTTGGGGAGGATCCTGGGGCCCAGGTAATCCCATTTTCCCCCAGCTGACGCTGTGAGCCCAAGTGGGCCTTCAGGACTCAGATGAGGGGCCCTGAGTATCACCTGTTCTGGCCCTGAGCCTAGGGCAGCTGCCTCCAGACTCCGGGGAGATGGGCGCTGGATCTGGGGCCCGGAGCCCCCGCTGTCTCCTATCTCGATGACCAGAGATGTCCTACTCACCTTCCATCATCCTTAGCAAATTGTATTAAAGCCTGAAGTGTTGCCATGGAAACCTTGGTGTCCATTGTACTAGAGTGGTAAAGGATATGATTGGAGGCTGGGCGGTGGAATGGCTCAGCGAGGACAAAATAGAGCAGGGGCTGTGGACAGAGGCACAGAAATACACCCGGAGAAGGACAAACTCAAACATGAAGACATCCACAGGGACGGGCATATAAGAGCATCTTGTGCTGGGCATGGGCATGGGGGGACACTTGAGTGTGCTGGTTTGGGGCGTGAAGGATCTTTGTTCAGATTGGTGGAAGGTGGTTTCAGGGTGTGATTCCATCTGCCATGCTCCAGCTCTCCTCCTTCCCCCAGATCCACCTAAGGCCTCACTTTCTGGGCAGGAAAGGATTTGGGCCTGACTTGGTATCACAGGCCTGCATCCCATGTTGCATTTTAAAGGTCTTTTTCCAAAAGTGTGTGTGGGTAGGTGTATGGGAGGCTTCCACACTCCTCGTCCTGGACTCAACAGTGTGTGGGCGGGGGTGGGCGGGGCACAGAGTGGAGGGGAACACAGCTGCGGTAGCTACATTCACCCCATGGGCCTCAGGGTTGGAGTCGAGGGTCCTAACAGGCTCCCCATGCTGTTTTCCAAAGCACCGGTCCCGCTCCAGTTCCAGCCCTTTGCCATCTGCTCTTCACGGCCCGCCTGTTTCTCGGCCTCCCACACTACCCTTCGTCTTAAAGACTGCTTTCTCCACTCGCTGCCAGGCTTCCTGACTTCTCTGGCTCTCATAGTGGCCAATATGGGTTGAATCTGGGCTCCATCAGCACTCCTTGGCCCCGCTCATTCCTTCTCTCTATCTCTCCTCCCTCCTCTCCCTCTCTCCTTCCTTTCCCCTCCCTCTCCCATCCCCCTATCCTCTCTCTCCCTCTGGGCTCCCGCATTCCGCTTCGGCAGCCGGCCGGCGCCTCCGGCACCATGCTCCGGCTCCTCCGGTTGCTGCTGCTACTGCTGCTGCTGCCTCCGCCGGGGTCCCCCGAGCCCCCAGGCCTGGCCCGGCTGTCCCCGGGTGCGCCCCCCCAGGCCCCGGACTTGCTCTACGCGGACGGGCTGCGCGCCTACGCGGCCGGGGCTTGGGCGCCGGCCGTGGCGCTGCTGCGGGAGGCGCTGCGGAGCCAGGCGGCCCTGGGCCGCGCGCGGCGGGACTGCGGGGCGCGCTGTGCGGCCGAACCGGGGGCCGCACTCCCCGCCGTGCTGCTCGACGCCCCGGACTCCGGGCCCGGCCCGGCGCAGGGGGCCTGGGAGCGGCTGCTGCTTCGCGCCGCGCTCCGACGGGCCGAGTGCCTGACCCAGTGCGGGGTGCAGAGGCTGGGCCCCGGGGGCGCGGCGCGGCTCCGCGTGGGGAGCGCGCTCCGGGACGCCTTCCGCCGCCGGGAGCCCTACAACTACCTACAGAGGGCCTACTACCAGGTGCGGGAGCCGCCCGGGCCCTTTCCGGGGTCCTGCCCCGACCCGCGCTGCGCTGCTACTTGGAGCTCGCCAGGAGAGGGCGGAAAGCCGGCGCCCGGGACTCCGGGTGGGGCTGGGAGGGGGGGGGGTGAGGGCGGTCAACGGACCTCTCCTTTTGAGCAGGTCCCATGAAAACCACGTCAAGTGCCTGTTGCGGTCGCCGAGGGACAGCCTAAGGGAGAGTGGGAGCAAAGTTGGAGCGGGGCTGGGTGGGTTCCTGAGACAGGGTGGAAATAGATCGGAGACGGAGGGAACGGGCCTGAAATGTTAGGTCTTCCTGAGACCTACGTGGGGTGATAGCAGCCTCTTCCTAGGAGCGAAGCGGAGGGGATGGGGGGAAACCCCACCGTTGGACTGGAAGTATTGGCGGGGGGGGGGGGGGGGGATGGGTGCGTTGAGTGTGAGCCTTTGCCTGGCAGGGGCAAAGCTGAGGAGCGGTGAGGCCGGACGTCTGGGGGGCGGGCCGCAGCTACTAGTTCAGTAGCTAATGCCTACGTGGCTGGGGAGAGGGGGGCGCTGGTCCCACACACCTCAGCTCAGGGTCCTAGAGACCTGCGGGTTTTACTGGCCGCTCAGGTCTCCCCCACTTCCCTACCGCACTTAGCCATCACTTGCACCTTATCTCCCAAACTGAGGCCCTGAGGTCCCTCTGCCCATATCGCACCTGCTCCAAAGTCTTGAAACCCCTCTTTCCTTAGCAACCAGACTCCTGAACTTCCCCAGAATACTGGTTTCTAGGGGGTCTGGAGGTTGAGAGATGGACAAGTCTTCCAGATGGTTTCGGGGCAGTTCCTGCTGTGCGTGTGGAATGGGAAGGCCAGTGAAGGGGCAGAGAGAGAGGTCTGACACCAATACCTGAGGGCACTAACTTCCTCATCCTTCCCACTTCTCAGCTGAAGAAGCTGGACCTGGCAGCCGCCGCAGCACACACCTTCTTTGTAGCAAACCCAACACACCTCCAGATGCGGGAGGACATGGCCAAGTACAGGCGTATGTCTAGGGTGCGGCCCCAGAGCTTCCGGGACCTGGAGACTCCCCCATACTGGGTGAGACTCTTTGACTGGCTAGGTCCATGGGGCTCACTGGGCTCTGACCTGTGTAGCTCAGGTGTCAGGAGATGCGTGTCCTCAGTAACCCTGGATGGAGAGTCCCTCTCTGGGACTTAGCTTTCTTCCTGAGGATCACTCAAGTCCCGTGTTCTACCATTCCGATCCTGAGACCCACCCTATATTCCCCAAGGTGAAGTGGGGTCTGGAGTCCATGCCCCAAATGAGACCAACGCCCCACCCCTTCTTTCTACCCCCCAATCTTGTTTGGCACCCTGCCCCCAGGATCTCGAGTGACCGCCCACCCCCCTCCCCTACAGGCAGCCTATGACGATGGCCTGGAGCTACTGGGGCGTCAGGAAGCAGGACTGGCACTGCCCCGGCTAGAGGAGGCCCTGCAGGAGAGCCTGGCCCAGGTGGAGAGCTGCCGGGCTGGCTGCGAGGGGCCTGAGGAGCAGCAAAGGGAGGAAGAGGAGGAGGAAGGGACTGGAGGCCAGGGGGGCCTCTATGAGACCATTGCAGGTAAGGAGCTGGGGGTTCGTGGTGCCACGGAGAGAGGCATCACAAGCTGAATGGTTCACCTGTGTCCTCTGCAGGGCACTGGATTCGGGTCCTACAGTGCCGGCAGCGCTGTGTGGGGGACGCAGCCACACGTCCTGGCCGCAGCTTCCCTGTCCCTGACTTCCTTCCCAGCCAGCTGAGGCGGCTGCACGAGGCCCATGCTCAGGGTCAGTTGGGGAAGGGTGACTGGGGTTGGAAACAGGGGAAGTGAAGGTTTGCCTCTGATGGTATCCTGAGCCCCATCTCTGCATCCCTCCCATCTGTCTCTGGATCTCTAGTCGGTCAGGGCTCCGTGGGGACCATCACTTCAGGAGAACTCTCGTTTGCTCTCCTTTGGCGCCGTTGTGGAAAGCTCGGGAGATGGGTCACAGGGCTCCTTCTGCCCTTGCTGCTTCTCACCTTCCTTTAATCTCTCCTCTCTTCCTCCCCTTTGAACTCTGCCTGTACAGCTCAGGTATGTTTGAGTAAGCTTTGGAAAGAAGCAATGGATGAGTGTGTCTTCCAGGGGGAATGGGGGCTCTGGAGTCGTTTGGCATTGGGAGACCACCTTCTCTGGCTCGGCCTCTGTCTCCCCGTCTTCTCTGCCTCTGCCCAGGGATCACTGCCTTTCTCAGTCTCTGGGCCCCGCCCCCACCCTCTTGCTCTGTCTCCAGTGGGGAATCTGTCCCAGGCTATGGAAAATGTCCTGAGTGTCCTGCTCTTCTACCCGGAAGATGAGGCTGCCAAGAAGGCTCTGAACCAGTATCAGGCCCAGCTGGGAGAGCCGAGACCTGGCCTCGGGCCAAGAGAGGTAACCCCCTGCTCCATCCTTACTCTGTGAGGTAACCCGAAATCAAATATACCTGCGGAGTCACCCGGACTCTGTCTCCCCATCTGGTCCACTACAGGCAACCCCAGATC
Source organism: Panthera uncia (assembly GCF_023721935.1). Classification (NCBI taxonomy): domain Eukaryota; kingdom Metazoa; phylum Chordata; class Mammalia; order Carnivora; family Felidae; genus Panthera; species Panthera uncia. The sequence goes on from NW_026059489.1 coordinate 16,833, forward strand.
CGCATCGGACTTGTCTCCGCTCCCTGCTCCCCACTTCAGACTCTCCTTCCCGAGTCCATGTGCCAGCCATCCCCCTTCCCTGAACTTCACCACTCCTTGCCCCTGCCTTATGTGTCCTCCTGTGCGCGCACACAGATGCGTGCACACACACACACTCCTCCCCCCACCATCCTCCAGCCTTAACTTCCCTGCCCCATTCTCCTTGTCTCACCCCCTTCTCCCTGCTGCCCACCCTGCCTCAGGACATCCGGCAATTCATCCTTCGATCCTTGGGGGAGAAGAGACAGCTCTACTACGCCATGGAGCACCTGGGGACCAGCTTCAAGGATCCTGTGAGTATCTCTCCTTCTCTCCATCCTACCCTTCAGTGCGCCCCCAGGAGGAGGAGAACAGTGATGCCCTCCATTTGTTTCCCACCCTCCCTGGGAGGCTTGGAGAGGAGTCTGCATTCCCAGTTTTTCAGGGACAGAGACAGTTACCTGTAGTAGAGGGCAGCTTTGGGGTCATGCAGGCCTAGGTGTTGGTCTCTTCTCTGCCATAAACAAGCTCTGGACCCTCACTCGCCTCAGCCTCAATTTCCTTACCTGTAAAATGGGAACATCACACCTGTCTCATGGGACTCTTGAAACCATAGCACTTGCTAGAAATTAGAGAAAGTTCTGTTGCTGCTGCTTTCGTTACTGTTCTTTTTATTGTAGTCATACGAGGAAATGAAAGGGCAGAGTTTTGTTCATTGCTAGGATGACAGCATATAAAGCAGGTTTTCTCAACCTTCTTGGCACCATTGACTTTTTTGACTTGATAATTCTTTGTAGGGGAGCAGAAGGGGGCTTTCCTAGGCATTGTAGAATGTTCAGCAGCTCCCCTGGCCTCTACCCAATAGATGTCAATAGCACTCTCTGAGTCATGACCATCAAAAATGTTTCCAGACATTGCCAAATGTCCCCTGTGGGGCAAAATCTCCTTGTTTGAGATCCTCTGGTTCAAAGCATAGCCTCTAAAGCTAGTTTAGTATGTATGTATGTATGGATGGATTTTAAGAAGGCTCCACACCCAACATGGGGCTGGACCTCAGGACCCCAAGATCAAGAGTCACATGCTTTACTGACTGAGCCACTAGGTGCCCCTCTAAAGCTAGTTTGAGTCTCAACTCTGTCACCAACTAGCTGTGTGATCTTGGGCATGTTACTCTACTTCTCTGTGTCTTAGAGTCTTTTTTTTTTTTAATGTTTGTTTATTTTTGAGAGAGAGACAGAGAGACAGACACAGAGCATGAGCAGGGGAGGGGCAGAGAGAGAGGGAGACGCAGAATCCGAAGCAAGCTCCAGGCTCTGATCTGTCAGCACAGAGCCCGACTCAGGGCTCAAACCCACGAACCTCAAGATCATGGCCTGAGCTGAAGTTGGACACTCAACTGATTGAGCCACCCAGGTGCCCCTGTCTTTTTTTTTTTTTTTAAGTTTTATTATTTATTTTGAGAGAGACAGGGAGACAGACAGAGAGAGAGAGAGAGAAAGAGAGCCCATGAGCAGGGGAGGGGTAGAGAGAATCCCAAACAGGCTCCACACTGTCAGTGCAGAGCCCAGTGTGGGGCTCAAACTCAAGAACCGTGAGATCATGACCTGAGCTGAAATCAGGAGTCGGGACACTTAACTGGCTGAGCCACCTAGACACTCCTTAGAGTCTTCAACTGTAAAATGGGCACATTAAGACAAGGTGTTTCATAAGACTGGAGCACCTGGGTGGCTCAGTCAGTTGAGCATCTGACTTCGGCTTGGGTCATGATCTCACGGTTTGTGAGTTCGTGCCCTGTGTGGGGCTCTGCTGACAGCTTAGAGCCTGGAGCCTGCTTCGGATTCTGTGTCTCCCTCTCTCTCTGCCCCTCCCCTGTTCATGTTTTGTCTCTCTCTCTCTCTCTCGCTCTCTCAAAAACGAATAAATGTTAAAAAAAATTTTTTTCATAAAAGGTGTTTCATAAGACTATTGTGGACATTAAACAATAAAGTTTCATGTAGTCCACTTTTGTGTATAAAGTTGTTAGAACAGCACCTGACAAATAGTTCTATGTAAGCAGTTGTTGTTACAGAGTTTGGCCCAGCACCCAGGGCTCCTGACAATGAGTCTGGGGCTTTTCTCACCTCTACCTTCCTCTCTGAAAGTTCAGAGTCTAATGTCAGGGGTTCGGGCTGGATGTGGTGGGTGATGGTGCTTTTCCTGACTGTCCCAGGATTCCTGGACCCCAGCAGCTGTCATCCCAGAGGCACTTAGAGAAAAGCTCAGGTAGGAGATGCCCTGTGGTGGGAGTGGCCTGGCCTGAGCTGGAAGGTGAGGGAGGGGTCCTGGAAGGTCTGGACTGGCCTGTGCATCCACTGAGTATGTCTCTCACCCCTGAGAGAGGATCAAGAGAAGAGGCCTTGGGACCATGAGCCGCCACAGCCAAAGCCCTTGACCCACTGGAAGGGTAAGTTCCCAGGAGAGCAGGAAGCAGGAGCTGAGAGGGCCCCGGGGCCGCCAGCTACTGCTGGGTCTGCCCCCAGGGGGCACTCAACACTCTCTGTCCTGTTCCTTCCCCTGCAGATGTCCTCCTCCTGGAGGGAGTCACCCTGACCCAGGATGCAAGACAGCTGAATGGGTCAGAACGGGCCGTGTTGGATGGGCTGCTCACCCCAGCTGAGTGTGGGCTGCTGCTGCAGCTGGCCAAGGTAAGAAGACCTGTGAGTAGGCACTGTTGGCTAGTTAGGGACCTCAGGCTCAGCACACCCAGCCTGCCCCCTGTTCTGCCATCTCTGGTTCTCCAGGGGCCCTGCGCCTGCCACTACCTCACCGCTGTGGACAAGTTCCTTTCCTCTTAGCTGAGGTGGGGTGGGTGGACACTCTTTACAAAGGAATTTTGCTAGAAATTGATAGGAAGAACAAAACAAAAACCATGAAGGGATAAAAAAGGGTGAGTGTGCAGGCGAGGATTCCTTGATTAGCCGAGAGTTTAATTATCGGCTTGGCTGATAGCTTAGCAGACGCACAGGCGTCTTCTTCCATCCATTGTATCCCCTGCTCGTTTGGGTTGAATGATCCATATTCACCAGGTTGAGTCTCAGTGTGCCTTCCACACACACTCACTGAGTATCTGCTGTGCACTCAGAACTACTGGGTTACAGGGGGAGGTAGATGAACGTAGACCTGCCTTCAGGACCTCACTGCATAGAGAAAGAATCAGACACAGAGACACATAATTAGAGCGAGGGGTAAGTTTGCTACATGTACCCATCCAAACAGAAGCACCAAAATGCAAAGTCACAGAAGGCTTACTGGGCGGAGGGAGGTGGGCTGGCATTTGAGCTCAGTCTTAAGGATGAGTTAACAAGCAGAGAAGGGGAAGAAAGCCAGGCTGGAAGGGAGAAGGACAGGGGGTACTCTGGCAAGTGCAGTAGAGCACGGGAGTTAAGAGCATGGGACAGTGATTACCTGGGTGAGTGATTTTAATGTCTCTGAGCTGAGCCTAGTTTCTTGAGCTGTAAAACAGGGATAAAGGCAGTGGTTCTTTTAGGGTTGTTGTGAGGTAGTACATGGTAAAGGTGTTAGAAGAATATAAAAAGTGCTTAGGGTTAGCCATCGTCTATTATCTATCTATTATGTATTATCGCTATTATCATCAGGCTGTGGATCATCCAGAAGAGGTCCAGGGGAGAGAACCCAAAGGTGGAGGTACAGAAGAGATGGCGAAGGGCCTCCTGTACCCTACCAGGGAGTTTGTAGGTGGTGGACAGCTTATTGGAGAATTTAAGGAGGGGTTGACTTTTACGTTCCCATCCCTCAGCAGGAGCAGGGTCCTGAGTCACCATCCTGCAGAATTGGTAGATCCCTCTAGTGGCACTGTGGAGAATGCAGTGGGCGAGGAAAGTAAGGGGAGAGGCTTCTGGGGTGATGCAAGCATGCCACTGCCTTAGGTTAGATCTTTATTGCAAGGAAATGGAGAGAGGGGACAGATGAGAAAATATTTAGAAAGTCAAAGATAGAGAAGTTCAGGACTAAAGGATAGAGTCAGGGATAACTCCCAAGTATCGGACTTTCTTTCTGTTCCTTCATCACACTATATTCATTCAGGCCTCAGGACCTTTGCACTTACTATTTCTGCAGCCTGGAACATTTTCTCTCTCACATGTTGAAGTGGCTCCTTCATACCATTTGCTTTCAATTTGGATGTCACCTCATCAATTAGCTGTCCCCTAACCACTGCCTGGGTACTCTCAAGGTTGAAACCCCGTTTTAATTTTCTTTTCTTTCTTTTTTTTTTTTAATTTTTTAATGTTTATTTTATTTTTGAGGGAGAGAGAGACAGAGCATGCACAGAGGAGGGGCAGAGAGAGAGAGTCACAGAATCGGAAGCAAGCTTCAGGCTCTGAGCTGTCAGCACAGAGCCCAACACAGGGCTTGAACTCACAAACTATGAGATTGTGACCTGAGCTAAAGCTGATGCTTAACCGACTGGGCCACATAGATGCCTCCGTTTTTTCCTTTATACCACTTGTCACCATCTGAATTGATCTGGCTTGTTTATTCATTTATTATCTCAACATATGAACTGCATGAGAGCAGGGACCTTTTCATGTTCACAGTTGTGTACTCAGTGCCTAGAACAGTGCCTGACATATAGTAAGCACTCAGTACAAATTTGTTGAATGAATAAATACAAGGAGAGAAGGTTAGATGGCTTGGGTGACCATGGAGTTTATATGCAGGGTTACAGGTAGTGGTTTCAAAAAGGGTTACAGGTAGGTGTCAGGAAAAGGACATCCAAATACCGGGAGACCCCCAGGTAATGAGACTCGCGTAGGTGGTTGGGTAATTGGGACTCAGCATCAAGGGTCCTCACGTTCTCCAAGAGTGTGTCAGGTGGGAAAAGGTCAGAGACCTGCTGTCTCCCCACCTTGAGCTGGTTGGGACCTCGCCTGACTATCAAACCTCCTGCTAGGGCCTTGTTTCTGGAGAGACTCCTGTATTATTAGCTCATCAGGAGTGAATGCTCAAGCCCTTCCTGCCCCGCTTCCCCAACAGCCCTTAGCCTCTCAGAGGCCCCTTCCCCACTGTAGGAAGCTCTCCAGCGTTCTGGGCATAGAAGCCCCGTGAGTGGGATTCCATATCTTTACCAGAGAGTGACAATACAGACATGAAGATAGTCATTCTGCGTGAAGGGCAGCAGCTCAGGGAGGGGGGCCACCAGAGAACCTTGGGGGCTTCTAGCTTCTTGCAGGAAGCGGGAGGATTGGAGGAAGGTCTTGTATCCCTGTGGGCAGTGAGGTGGGAGATAGCCTGGGACCCAGGGAGTATGACTCCACAGCCGACTCTCTCCCTCCATAGGATGCCGCTGAGGCTGGAGCCAGGTCCGGCTATCGTGGCCGCCGCTCCCCTCACACCCCCCATGAACGCTTTGAGGGGCTCACAGTGCTCAAGGCTGCACAGGTGAGAGGAAGCCCCCCTGCCCTTGTCTGAAGCCCAGAACCGGAGAAGAGGGTACGCAGGAGGCTGGGAACCCGGGCCTGGGCCTCTCCTGTGGAAGGGCTCTCCAGAGACCGAGAGTACCCGAGTCCTCTGCCTAGAGTTGGGGGTGGGGTAGGCGTTCTGAGACGTAGGGACCTGGGTTATGGTCACAGAGCCAATGGAAGGGGCAGTTTGGGCTGATGGACAGAGCCTGTTGCTGAGACTCCAAACCCGTGGGTGGAGAGCAATGGAAGTAGGGCAGGGGCTGGGTCTGGGCTGTCCTTCCATGGTCCCCTCCTTTCCCGCCCTTCATTTCTCCGCTTGCAGCTGGCCCGGGCCGGGGCCGTGGGCAGTCAGGGGGCTAAGCTGCTTCTGGAGGTGAGCGAGCGCGTCCGGACGTTGACACAGGCCTACTTTTCCCCGGAGCGGCCCCTGCATCTTTCCTTCACCCACCTGGTGTGCCGGAGTGCCATAGAAGGTAATCGCCAGGGACCCCAGCTGTTCCTCCCCAACCTCGAGCCCCTGTTGGGCACTGCACACCCTCAGCAGCCCCCGCACTCTGTGGGTTTTCTGACTCCCCTGCCCCGGTGAGGGCCTGGCTGCTCGGCCCGGCAGTGATCCCCCGAAGCCGCAGGGTGGGTGTGGATGGCAGTGGATGGGCCCCGGGGGTGTTCACCAGGCCCCTTTGCTTCCCAGGAGAGCAAGAGCAGCGCATGGACCTGAGTCACCCGGTGCACGCAGACAATTGCGTGCTGGACCCCGACACTGGGGAGTGCTGGAGGGAGCCCCCGGCCTACACCTATCGTGACTACAGGTGGGCGCCCCCCACCCCCAGGGGTCAGGCAGGCGGGCCTGGGTTGGGGGTCTCACTGCCTGCTGTCTCCTTCCCTTTCCAGTGGGCTCCTCTACCTCAATGATGACTTCCATGGTGGGGACCTGTTCTTCACAGAGCCTAACGCCCTCACGGTCACAGTAAGCAGGGTAGGGGGTGTGGGGGTGTCACAGGGAGCCCAGCTGTGGACTCAGGATTCAAAACAGAAGGTTCCCAGAGGCAAATGCAGGGAAATGGCCTGGGACCACCTTAACCCTTTCCTTTCCTGGCCTCCCCAGCCCTTTCCACCACTGGTCTGTGTTCAGGGGCTCTCTTAGAGGTTGATTACCCTTCCTCAGGGGATCTCGAGTGGCCCCTCCACACCCTGCCTTCAGTGTTTTCCTCACCTCCTTAGGTAGAGTGGGTAAAGCACAGGACCCCCAACCCTATTCCAGGCATAAACCAGGGGCTAGAATTGGGCAGAAGGAGAGGGGCAGTGAGTTCTCATCATTTATTTCTCCATTTTACCCACTTAGCTTCTTCTCCGTTAATGCCAGCTACTGATAATCCAAGGCCTCCTTGAGGTGGAAAAATGTCCCCAAGATCCTTATCCCCAATACCCAGAGTCTGGTACTGCATTCGCACCCTCAGATTGCATCACCCTGGGTCCAAAGGGTTGGGCAGGGGTTGGGAAGGGACCGGCAGGAGGCCCTCCATGGAGGCCCCTTTTCTTTAGCTCCCAACTCCTCTAGCCTTGGTCTGGCACTTGTGCTCCTCAGGTTGAGGCCGATTTCTCATTTCTCCCAAGATAGGCTCTGAATTCAGGAATGGGAAGTGATGGGTAGGAGAGCTGAACATTTTGTGCCCCTGCCCCCATCCTGCTCTAGGCAGTCGGGGCCAAGTTCTCTGAGAGCACCTATCCCTGGAGCTGAACCTGCCCTCACCCCCCAGGCTCAGGTTCGTCCTCGCTGTGGACGCCTCGTGGCCTTCAGCTCCGGTGGGGAGAATCCCCACGGTGTGTGGGCTGTGACGCGGGGACGGCGCTGCGCCCTGGCACTGTGGCACACCTGGGCCCCTGAGCACAGGGAGCAGGTGAGGAGGAGCGGGAGCAGGAAGGGATGGCCCTCCTGGTGTGTGAAGGATGAGGGGCAGGGGCTGAGATGCCCCAGGGAGGGTCCTTGGGGCAAGGCGATGCAGGGGATTGGGCCAGACTCTCCTCCCCACTCCCTAGGAGTGGACAGAAGCCAAAGAGCTACTGAAGGAGCCAGAGGAGGAAGAGGAGGAGGAGGAGGAAGAGGAAGAAACGCCAAGCAGAGACCCTTCCCCAGAACCCCCCAGCCGCAGGCTTCAGCGGGTCCAGGACAGAGTTGGGAAACCACCTCGGGTCCGAGAGGAGCTGTGAGGGACTGAGCCAGCTCCTTGGGGAGGTGGCCACTTGACTTGTGAAGGGCCACCTTGATGCCAGGACCCACGAGAAGCCCCCATGTGATGAGAGCAGAACAGCGAGCTCTCTGTCCCTGCACCCCTACTCCCTTGGGGATCACGAGGGCTGTCCAGCCCTGGACTCAGAGGACAGTGCACAGACGAGCCTAGAGCTCATGAGGCCTGGCTGATGGACCTCCAGCCCTAGGACAGACCGAGGACACTATGCCTCCCTGGAAAGAAATGGCAGGGTTAGGACCCGACTGCTTCCCATGTGGAGGATGAGAGGGAGGATAGCCCCAGTGCCCTGTCCCAGCCTGTAATAAAGAGCTGAAGATCCCTCAGCCAGGGCCCGATGGAGTGTATCACAGTTTTTCTGGTGTCTGCAGAGGGGAGTGGCTGTGGCTGGCCTGGGAGGAGACAGGTGTCTTTGGGCCTCCCAGAGGCGGGGCCACTCAAAGCCTGTGATTTGTCAGGGAAATCTCGGCCACCTGCTCCCCGCATGCAAATGGACCTAAACCCCTGACAGCTGCTCCTTGGGCCTCCAACTCTAAGCCCTGTCTTCCCTCTCTGAGCTTGACCGAGACATAGGGCAGCCTGATCCCTCTGGTTCCAGCCTTCACAGCCCCAGCAGGACTCCGTGAGTCATGGGGGCAAGGAGTGGGCCAAACCCCAGATGGGAGCGGGGTCGGGGTTGCTCCCCGCTTCCCACCCTTGGTCCACTCAAAGCAGGGACAGGCCCGTCCATCTTCCTCTCTGGATCCCCTATGCCTTTCCCCACCCCCCAGGATCAGACCCAGGGGCAGCTGGTTGGGGTTTGTTGAGAAGAAGGATTATCCAGATCAGTCCCTTCTAATCTCAGCTCCTGCCTGCACCCTCCCCATATTCACCGTAACCCTCTTACCCCCCTTCCCCACAACTCTGAACTAAGAGTCCAAATCTTGGGCATTGACGATGAGCCACCTCTCACCTTCCTATTCTGGCTCCTGGACTGGTTGCTAGGCAGGCCCTGACTGCCACGATCATCAGCGTTGGTGGGGGCAAGGGCCTGGCGGGGTGGGGGGTGGGGGGGCTGGAGCTGTGCTTGCTTCTGCTCTTCTGCCCCCCTCCCAAACCCCAAATTTTAATCCTCACAGCTTTGCTCTAATCCCATGGGGCCTGATGCTCTTATCTCTGCCTACAGGGAGACTGGCCCAGGAAGCACCCCTCAGCCCCTCTTCCCTCCAGGGCTTGTGAGGGACTGCTCCTCTCTATAGCCCCACATCCCTGTTGCCACCTACCCACCGCCCCAGGCTGGGCCCAAGTCTCTCTGGAAGCCGCACACCTCCCTTCCTGCCCTCTCCCCACACTGTTGCCAGCTGATTTCATTTGCCTGACGTCGTCGTTGTCGTTGCCCTACCCTTCTCTGTCAGTGCTCCCCCTGACCCCCCCCCCCCAGAGTTGGGGCCAGGCCAGGCCAGCTCCTCTGGCAGCAGAGCCGGGGCAGGTGACGGGTTGGCGTCGCAGCTGAGGGAGTGAGGAAGCGCCTGGAAACCTGGGAGAGGTCCAGTCAGAGTCCAAGTAAGAGGGGGCTGGCCTGGCTCGGCTGTCTGGGGCTGGGGGCTGCAGGGAGGGCTCGGGCAGGGCTGGGCTTGGCTGTGCAGGGCTCCAAACATGAAGGGGTTGGTGGGGCGGTGGTGCAGGCCACCCAGTCGTCTCTCAATTTCTTGTAGTGGGTTCCAGCCCCTGAGTCAGGTGCGGGGGAAAGGACAGAAACGTGGCCTGGTGGGGACCCCCCCCCCATGCTTACCCCTTGTTCCCGACAGGAGCCGGAGCTACCCCTCAACCTATCAGCCATGGGGGAAATGGAGCAGCTGAGGCAGGAAGCGGAGCAGCTCAAGAAGCAGATTGCCGTAACCCCAGAGCCCTTCCACAGGGGGACCCCAGAAAACATGGAACCGGGGACACGAGGGAGTGTGGATGGGGTGGGGGAAGGGGGCTGGATTTACTCTTGAGTGACACCTTAGAGACCCCTGACCTGGAAGTGGCCAGAGACTTTCTGAACGTGGATCTCAAATTTGAGATGTCCCCCAAACCCTAGAGCCCCGAAGCCCACCTACCTCAGAGGCTCATGCACCCACTACCCTCACCTTGTGTTGATGCTCCCCTGATGTCTGCTTCTCCACCTGCCCCCTCCCCAGGATGCCCGGAAAGCCTGTGCTGACATTACTCTGGCAGAGGTGAGACCTCCTGTCCTACCCGCTAAGGCAGGGCTGGAGGGCACGGCAGGGGAGGGGAGGGAAGCTCCCTGGTGCCCAAGCTTTAGTACAGCGTGTCCCTAGAATGAGGAACCACATTGATTAATTCATTCAACAAACATTTAGTGAGATCTGCTGTGGGCCGGCCCCTTACTGGAAGCTAAGAATGCAGATGATGTCCCTATCCTCACCCATAACACAAGAATGATCACATGCTCTCACAGGGTGGTGAGGATGAGGAGAGGGACGGTGCTTTGCAAATCACAAAGCCCTTATAGACCAGTTACTAGTTTTCTAATCGTGTCCTTCACCAATTCTAAGGGCACATCTTTTCACATTGTGACATCTCTGAGATCAAGATGCGTCCAAAAATAGATGATGCCTTACATTTATAATGGGCAACATGTTTTCTTTCTCAGTGATACCTAGATGCCTGGTGCTTCTAGGAGTTGGTGGCACCTTATATTGGATTAAATATGTTAATAGTAAGAGGGAACATTTACTGAACACTTGCCGTGAGCCAAACACTGGGCTAAGTTGCTTAGATACGTAACTGCGTTTAATTTTCACGACGACACCATGAGTTGATGCTACAAACCTCATTTTGCAGATGAGGAAACAGGATCAGAGAGGGCGAGTAACTTGCCCAAGATACCAAAGCAAGTAAATGACAGGTCAAGGCCACTGACTCGAGCCTGAGCCTAAGTCTAGAAGCTGGATAGAGTTTAAGAGACATAGGACCACAAATTTCAGGAGGTGCTGTTCAGGGTCATAGGGCTGCCCTGGGTGCCCAGGGAAAGAGATAACCATGCTGTAGGTGTTGTATGGGACCCAGCTCCCAGTGGCTTGGGACCGCGAATGTGTGCGTCTCTTCCCAAGTCCGTGTTTGGTGACTTCACACTGGCAGCTTGAAACTGGTCAAGGTGGGACTATTTACATGCCAGAAATCATTCTCTCTTGTCTCCTCCTCCCCCACCCCGCACTGGAGAGGTGCTTGTCAAACACCTAGCGACGTGCCGCTAGCCATGCATGGTCTCTCCCACATCAATTGAAGCCACTCCAAGGCAAAGACTTATTTCTCTAAGGCTGGAGGCCTGACCCAGAGCCTGGCACAGAACAGAAACTTGTGCAGATCAGTGGTTGCGACACTGACATCTAGGTAGGTGTTCTACTCACCCTGATTTCTAGTGCCCCCTTTTCTACAGCTGGTGTCTGGCCTAGAGGTCGTGGGGAGAGTCCAGATGAGGACAAGGCGGACGTTAAGGGGACACCTGGCCAAGATCTATGCCATGCACTGGGCTACCGACTCCAAGTGAGACTTGAGAGGCACCCAGAGGTTGGGGGCGGGGAGGCAGGAAGGAGAGGCTTGGGTGACGTGGGGTGCTCTCTGCCCAGGCTGCTCGTAAGTGCCTCGCAAGACGGGAAGCTGATCGTGTGGGACACCTATACCACCAATAAGGTAGCTGCCCCCCACCCCTCCATCCCCCTGTCCTTCCTTTGGGGCATTCATTGTGCCTACCCTCCCCTGCCCTCCCCACCTGGGAGCTCTGCTCAGGTCCTGCCTCTGCCCACCCTCCCACAGGTGCATGCCATCCCCCTGCGCTCTTCCTGGGTTATGACCTGTGCCTATGCCCCGTCAGGGAACTTTGTGGCATGTGGGGGGCTGGACAACATGTGCTCCATCTACAGCCTCAAATCCCGTGAGGGCAATGTCAAGGTCAGCCGGGAGCTGTCTGCTCACACAGGTAAGTGGGAGACAGACCCTCTCTTCCAGTCCCTGTTGCGAGAAGCCCAGGGAAGCCCCAGCACCAGGGTGCTGTGGGCCTGCAGCCAGGGCACTGTCTTGACCACCCCCAGGTTATCTGTCTTGCTGCCGCTTCCTGGACGACAACAACATTGTGACCAGCTCCGGGGACACCACTTGGTGAGGACAGAACACCGTGGGTGCCGGGGCTTGGGGCGCAGCTCTGTCCTGGCCTTTCTGTGACAGTGTGACAGCTTCCTCTCCTCCGGCAGTGCTCTGTGGGACATCGAGACTGGGCAGCAGAAGACTGTGTTTGTGGGACACACAGGGGACTGCATGAGTCTGGCCGTCTCTCCTGACTTCAAACTCTTCATTTCGGGGGCCTGTGACGCCAGCGCCAAGCTCTGGGACGTGCGGGAGGGAACCTGTCGGCAGACATTCACTGGCCATGAGTCGGACATCAACGCCATCTGCGTGAGCCCCGCTCTGCACCCCAGCTCCCGGGAACCCCTCACCACACCCAACACATGCATCCTTCATCCCGGCCCAAGCTCCCTACCCCTTTCTTTTTTAACTTTCCTCTTTGCCATAAGTTCACCTTACAGAAGTTTCCAGAGTAACCAAAAAAGTTCCCGTCTACCCTTCACCGGGATTCACTGCTAACATTTTACCACATTTGCTCTATCGTTCTCTCTCCATAGAGGGAGGGAAGGAAGCATGGAAAGACAGACAGACACATACACCTAGATGTGGCTACAGATACATTTTATTAGTTTTTTCCCCTCGGTCTTTTGAGAGCAAGTTGCAGATTATCATGACTCTTTACCCCTTAAATACTTCAGTGCATGTTTCCTAAAAACAAGGCCATTTTCTTCTGTAGCCACAGTATACTTCTTAAAATCAGATTTAACATTGACATGATATAGTCTATCGTCTATATTCAAATTTCACCAGTTATCCCAAAAATAATAGCAACGGTTTGGCTTTGTTTCGTTTCTGTCCAGGGATGTGTATTGCATTTCCTTGCCATATCTTTTCAGTTACCTTTAAACTGGAACTTTTTTTCTACTTTTGTCTTTCGTGACACTGACATTTTTGAAGAGTACAAACCAGTTTTCTTTAGGCTTTCCGTCCGTTTGAGTTTATCTGACATTTCATCGTGATGAGATTCAGGTCATGCATTTGCACTTGGCCCCGTACTTCCACGCTCTGATCCAGCCTGGAGCCTGGAGTCTGGGACAGCCGCCGCCCTTCTAGCCATGTGACCCTGGGCAAGCTGCCCGCCCTCCCTCAGCCTCAGGCTCTCGCCTGCAATGTGGAAATAAAGCCTGCCTGCTGCGCTGTAGTGAGGGGCAGGTGAAGGGTGTAGGGGAGCCGCTGGCATGTGGCTGGCGTGGGATAAATGTCAGCGGTGAAGAGCGCTGGGGGACGGATAGGCAGAGAGGCTGAGGGAAAGAGCCTGTTCTGGAGCCACCAGGGCGGGAGCCAGGGAGAGAGCAGGAGAGGTAGCGGGCTGCCCAGGTCTGAGTCCTGACCCCCTTGCCACCTGTACCCTCAGTTCTTCCCCAACGGAGAGGCCATCTGCACAGGCTCAGACGACGCCTCCTGCCGCCTGTTTGACCTGCGGGCAGATCAGGAGCTGACTGCCTACTCCCACGAGAGCATCATCTGTGGCATCACATCTGTGGCCTTTTCCCTCAGCGGCCGCCTGCTCTTCGCAGGCTATGATGACTTCAACTGCAACATCTGGGACTCCATGAAGGGCGAGCGTGTAGGTAAGGGCCGCCCCCACCCCCCCACACTTCTGCCATCTCAGCTGGAAGGACCTTCCTACTAGCTCCCTTCCTTGGGACCCTCTCACCACTGTTCCCTAATTCCTGGATGACTCTGAGCTCTATCCCTAGAATCTAGTCCCCCTTGGCTCCCAATCTAGGGCCATCTTCTCTAGTGGCCCTTCTCCACCACCTAATGAGATAGCTGCTTCCCATGAAAGGAGCTTCTGTGTCACCCCAGACCTGTGAACCTTGAATGTCCAGTCACTTCTGGATTTCCAGGGCCTCTGCAGTTTCAGGGGCATCCACTGAAGGAAAGGGCAATCTCAGGAAACTGCAAGAAGCCCCATCAGGGAGGTCTAGAGTGACCTGAGGGCCCTGACCCCAACCTAGGGGCTTTATCTAGGACCACCCTGGTCTGAAGTTGAATCAGATGGGGTGGCTTCTTCTCTTGGGAGAGGCCACGTGCTGAATGAAAACAACACTGGCCAGAGGGTCAGGATCCAAATCTGAATTCTGTCCCTTAGGCTCTCAGGGCCCTCGGGCAAGTCACTTCTCTCTGGGCCTCAGTCTCTTTATTTGGAAACATAGTAATGAGACTAAAGAGCTACCTCCCCATTTTCTAGGGCCCATCAAGGTGCCCCTGGCTTTTTTCACAGCACACTGACACGGCCAGCCTTCTCCTGTCCCTCCCTGCCCCGCACCCCGCCCACCCTCCACAGACATTGGCCTTGAGAGAAATCCTGCCCCTTAGGGCTAATCCTCTTTCAGTCCCCACCAGGGGCTCAGAGTCCATGGCCAGTCTAACCTAGAATTCCTACATGTGCACATGAACTGTCTGCCAAAGCAGGCTGACTCCTCTCCCTCTTTCTCAGGCGTCCTCTCTGGCCACGACAACAGGGTCAGCTGCCTGGGGGTCACAGCTGACGGGATGGCTGTGGCCACCGGCTCCTGGGACAGCTTCCTCAAAGTCTGGAACTAAGGAGGCTGGAGGAGGGGAGGTAAAAGGCCACGAAGACACTCAGCTGCCCCTCCCCTGCCCAATTTTTTTCTAAGGTTTCTTTAAGTTTTCTCTTCCATACCCTAGCTGCCATTCCCACCCAGCTTTGTCCCTTGAGGGCGGTGGGGAAAAATGGGGAGTCTGCCTTTGGGAGGCATTATCAGGGACACGGGGGCAAAGAACTGCCCCATCTCCTCCCATGGTCTCCCCTCTCCACGGTCCTGCAGCTTCTCCCTTAATAAGCAGGGACAACTGACCCCTCCCCAGCCCTTGGCAAGCCTAACAGGCTTCCAGTCTGAGGCCCCAGGCCCTAGAATTCCTCCCCCAAGAGCCACTACCTTTATCCAGATCTGGGTGGCAGAGAGCACTCAGCCCTGTGACTATGGCTCTGGCACCACTAAGATCCTGTCCCTTGTCTCCTTCATGATCTCTCCCTTTTCTACCTTCTTTATTTCTCTCATAAAGCACCTGCAATAAAGTGTACAGGCCTGGGATGTCTGGGATGTCTGGCTTCTGCCCCACTTCTGTTCCAAAAAGATGCAGGTCTAACTCAAGTAATAAAACATTATAGGTGCAGGGATGAAGGTTGGGTACAAGACAGCTTGTGGGCAGAGTAGGGTGGAGGCAGAAGCCCAAGCCTCACAGAGAAGGCCTGAGACAGGTCAGGTGGAGAAGGTGCTCACCAGGTGGCTGGGGGAGCATACACACAATGGTTCACTACAACCTGCCTATGGTGCGTCTCTACAGGAAGGTTATGTTGAGAAGGAATGGGGTTATAAAAGACCCTGAATGCCAGGCTAGGGTGTAGACTTTATCCTAAGGGCAATGGGAAACAACTGAAGAGTTTTGAGCAGAGTAGTTTCACGGTCACGTGCTTCTCAGAAAGGTCACCCCTCGGGGGCCTGGGTGGCTCAGTCGGTTAAGCGGTCGACTCCTGATTTCAGCTCAGGTCGTGATCTCACATTTTGTGAGTTCGAGGCCCACATCAGGCTCTGTGCTGACAGCGAGGAGCCTGCTTGGGATTCTCCCTCTCTCCCTCCCTCTGCCCCTCCCCTGCTCACGCTCTGTCTCTCAAAATAAATAAATACCACTTAAAAAAAAAAAAAGAAAACTAAAAAAAAAAAAAAGAAAAGAAAAAGAAAGGTTGCCCTAGCAGCGGTGTAGGTTGATGAAAAGGTGAGAGTCGAGACTGGCTAGAAACAAGGCAGGAGGTAGATGGCAAGAAATGCAAGAGCCATAGGACAGGGGGCAGGGAAAGGGATGGGGAAGAGGTTAAAGAATACAGAATCACCAGGATTGAATGCCAAGTGCCAGGATATGGGATGTTAAGAGGGAAGGATTCAAGATAATGGCCAAGGTTCAGGTTTGGGCAACTGGGTGGATAACGTGGTTATTATTTACAGGGATAGAGAGCAGGGGATGAAGAATAGCTTTGGGGGTGGCAGGGGTGGGGGGAGGGCGGATTACAAATTCAACTGTAGACAAATTACCTGTGAAGTGCCTGGGGCACCTGGATAAAGGTCAGGGTTAGATAGAGAGATCTGGAAGTTACTAGAATATAAGAAAGTGATACCTAAACCCTAGAAGTGAACACCTAGAGAGAGCAAGAGGAAAAGGCCAAGGAAAGAGCCCCGGGGGAACACTAGGATTTAAGGGAAGTGTGTAGAAGAGGCCTGGAGGACAGGGAACGCAAGTTTCCCAGGCTGCTTTTCTACATACAGAAGCCCAGCACAAGGTTTAGGCATAACACTTAAAAGCATAATTTAAAATCACTTTCTTTAATATACAAGAAACACACGAGACACAAATAAAGCCTAAGAAAGTGCTCGGTCCCCCGAGTTGGTAGTTTAGGGGGAGTGGAAGACAACGAGCCTTTCCAGTCTCCCAGGGAAAGAAGGGGCTGTGAGGACACAACATCACCAGGCTCCTGGTGAACCCGGTGCTGGGGCCACGCACGGCCTAGTTCTCCACCAAGTTTGGAAAGTGCTGATTTTCCTTGTCCTGGTCCTGGCCCTGCTCCCACACTCGGCCTCCGGTTTCCAGAAGTCGTCCAGTTCCCAGAATGGCCCCTTCCTTTAGTGCCCTAGCATTTTCACTCAGGGGAGGAGGCCGCTTACCCTGCCAAAAGCAGTGTGTGAGTTGGAGGAGGGAGGGGGGTTGTTCAGGACAGGGAAGATTGGGTAGAAAGGACTCCCACCCTCTACCTCTCTATCCTGGGGTTCCTAGTAACAGCTTTCACCCTCTCTCCTTTTACCTGTCGTGGTGTCAGAGTTCCGGGGGAGTTGTCATCCTGTAGGATGGTGAGGGGAGATCTCCCTAGTACCTTGCCATTTCCTTTCCGTCTATTGTGCTTAGAACCTAGGGTGGGTAAGGAGTTAAAGCCAAAACCCAAATTAGGGGTTTACAGTTTATTCCTCCTACACTCATCCGTGGACATTATCCCAATTTCTCTTCCCTATCCTTGCCCTTAGGTTCTGTACCTGAAGATCGGGGAGTCTCAGGGTCTCTTAAGGGCTTGTCTGAGCCCTGGCTGGCCGTGGGGGGTTGTGAGGGCTGTCCTGCTTCCTCCTTGGAGGACACCTGCTTGGAGGGGAGCTCAGTCTGGCTCCAGAGTGGCATCCGGTCCTCAAGGGAAAACTGGGTGCCCAGAGGCAAGTTCAATTCGGAAGGTGAAGTTGCCTCTAGGGGCAGAACAAGCTCTGGAGGAAGATTCAATTTGGAGGCTTCTTTCTCAAAGACTTCATTCAGCTGTTTCGCCAGTGGGCTTGGGGGCTCTAAACAGAAGTCAAGTGAGATAGTGACCCTATGATACAAATCATTCAGCAAGAAGAATACATACAGGAACTTTAGGACTCAGGCTCTAGTGGGTGAGGGATTGATTGGGAAGAGAGAAATCGAGGGAGAACATGTTGAGAGAAGAGTGAGATTGGCTCAATCAAAAGAATGGAGGCTCCTTTGAGCAGGAGCTCTGGGCAAATGGCTTCATTGGCCCAACCCAAGGGTGCTAGGTGACAGCCTTACCAAAATTCCCTGGGCCCACCATTTACCTCCGCTGCTGGTCTTCATAGGTGTCCGTGCAATGCCAAGGGTAGGAGAGCGGGGATCTGAGTCTTGGGCCTCATTAGGACACTCCAACTGCTCCCCTGCTGGTAGGGTTGGCTGTGGAGAGCTCTCCACCTGGCAGAACCAAAAGCTAAAACAAGTCTGGACCCCGACTCTTCTTCCCTCCCAGGTCTCTAGCCCCAGGCTGATATTCCAGGCAGGTATTGCCAGGGCCCTCAGGCATTCAGCCTACCCCAACCGGATTAAGAAAGTGGAAAATAAGGTGTCAAATTAGAGGGAGGAGGAGGGTGTGAGGGCTTTCTCAGAATCAGGTTAGGCAGAGGCCCAAGAATTCAGACTCTGCCCCCGTCCCTCCCCGCCTCTCCGCCCCAGAGTACCTGGATGGGAGTGCGCAAGATGCCGGCACTAGGTGAACGGGGGTCCGCCACTCGAGCCAGAAGCTTGTTGTGCGGCGGAGGCCGCGCCGGAGTGACCGGGGAGCTCTTGGCTGAGCCCATCTCAACCAGGAGAAAGAAGGTGGGGCGGGGCCCGGCCCGGGGCGAGGAGGGGACGCCTGTGAGAAATGACTCAGGTCTCAGCCATTACCGCGACCGCGTCCGATCTCTTGCCTCCAGACCACCCGATCTTCCCTGCTCCCAGCTCAGGAACCTCCCCGCCGCTGGGCCAGAGGCCTCTGTGGAAACAACGACTGTTGCAGCTGACAAGCCAGCTCCTTGCGAGCCTGCTGGGCCCTCTAACTTATTAATTTATTCCAATCACTTACCGGGCCCCAATTCCTCTTTGGGATGCACAGAAGCTCGAGCCTCAACTCCCGACGCCGAGTTTCAAACCTCCCGCCACGCCCCCTGCCTTGACTCTATTGGTTGAGCCGACGCAGACGCCAATAGGCCCCCTATATGAGACCCGCCTCCTGTGAGGAGGCCATTGGGCTCGGAGGACGTCTGTCATGAGGACAGTGGGGCCAATGAGCAGCGGCCTGGCTTGCTCAGGGGTGACACCTCCCCGAATACGGGACTTTTGTTCCACCACCGGCTGCGAGTTGTCCATCGTGAGACTCTGAGGAGTGCCAGTCTTCGGTTTTCAGACCTCCAGTTTCAGAACCAAATTATTTTATTTAAAAAATAGAATCATGAATTATGACGCTATTATGTACATAACTGGCTGGCGCTGTAGTTATGAAGGTTTTTCTGAGGCGAGATGGTAATCCGTATTGGTCGACGGAGTTATCAATCACTCGACACTAACCCTCTCAAACTCCGCCTCATTGGACAGCCCCTTTTCAAATAAAAAGACTACAACTGCCCTTCTATTTTCCGATTGGACAAGACCCAGGAAAGTTTCTGGGATTGATTGGTTTAAACAACCGTCAGTTTCTGCTCTGATAGAAGGCACGCGAAAGGACTGTAAGGGTCCCAGAGTACAAGCGTCCAAAACTCCCGGACCCACCTCGCTGCTCTACATGCGCTCTGCCCTGGAAGAGTGGGATTGGTTCTTCCGACCATCGGTTGCATTAGAAGCGCTTTTCATTGGCGTTACTCAAGAGTAGGGCAGAGGGCGGAGCACTAGTAGGCAGGCTGCGTCCAACTGCCATTCTCGCGCGTCCTCCTTTTAGCGCATGCACCTAACGAGTAGTGCTCATTGGACGGCCAGACTAGGGGGTGGGGGACTGGGAACGGTGGGAGCCGCTGTGTGTGGAGGAGCTGCTGCCGGTGTCATGGCGGAGCTGAGTGAGGAGGCGCTGCTGTCAGTATTACCGACGATCCGGGTTCCTAAGGCTGGAGACCGGGTCCACAAAGACGAGTGCGCCTTCTCCTTCGACACACCGGTAAGCCCATTCCCCACGCCCGCAGCGAGCACGACTTCCTTCCATCGCCCTGGTCATTCTGCCGGGGCCTGCAAGGCTTGGGCTACCGCCTCCCTGCGATGCACCATGGGACTTGTAGTCTCCCACGCTCCTCCCTGCCGTTGCTTTTAATTAGCTGGCGCTGTCGTGTGACTAC
Source organism: Panthera uncia (assembly GCF_023721935.1). Classification (NCBI taxonomy): domain Eukaryota; kingdom Metazoa; phylum Chordata; class Mammalia; order Carnivora; family Felidae; genus Panthera; species Panthera uncia. Next base: position 36,357 of record NW_026059489.1, read on the forward strand.
CGCTCCCGGAAGCCTCCGCGTCCGCCCCACCCGTTCCCCGTCTCGTGGAGCACTGTGGGGATCGTAGTCGCTCACTCCCCTCATTGCCGTTCCAAGGTAGAGGCGCATCCCTCTCGCTGGACTACATCCCCCAAGTGGACCCCTGCGAAAGCCTGGGAGTTGGCCTTGCCTGCCGCGCGCGGCTCTCCGGGTTTTGTAGTCTCGTGTGGGAGGGATGGGGCGACCCTGCACTGTTCTGGGCCGGGGTTTGGGTTGGAGGGTGGGGATTGCAGTTCCTGGGCGCCTAGTAGTCTGGAAGTGACCATGAAGAAGGGCGGTTCTGAGAAAGGCCGACTTAGACTCCACCCATGGTTAATGTGGACAGGGGGCGGGGAGGTGGGTCATTGGTGGTAGGGAGGAGAGGAAAGAAGGGAGGAAAGCTCTAGTCGTTTCTCCTTTGAGGTGAACTATGGCCGCAGCCCCCCTTTTCCCGCCCATCACAGAGAGTACAGGGAACCCTTTTAAAAGTATTCCCAGGGAGACGGTGTCTTTCGTGGAGGATACTAAGACCCTTTTCCCATCCCGCTCCCACTCTTGACTGGTTAGACAAAGCCTCCACCCACACCATGCTTCACGTTTTGTAGGCTCCACCCGGAACCTCCCTTCCTGCAGTTCTGCCTTCCTGTGTCACCGTCAAGCAGAGACTAGCCTTTGGCCTGGCCAGAGCCTGAGCTGAGAAGGCAACAGCAGCCTGGTTGGGATCCGCCCCCCTTACCACCCCTCCCGTCAAGCGGTCGCTGGGCCCTGCCCAGGGTGTTCAGCCAGACCAGCTCGTGGCAGGGAAAACTGCAAGTCAGAGTGGAAAGGCTTCATTAATGCATCGCAAGTGCTGAGTATAGCAGCATGATCTAAGGCCCAGTTCAGGATCATCACTGTGATTTGTGGTTTGCTTGGTTTGCTGCTTCTCTGGAGTCTGGCTTTGGCAGAGCCAAAAGAGGACTGACTGCTCAGAGCAGAGCTCCAGGGCTCCCAAGACTTGGGGAAACCCAGCATTTTTATTTCCAGCAGAGGAGTTTGGTTACTGCAGAGCTCCTGCATGCCATCTAGTTCATCAAGTGCATGGCTTGGTCCTGTCTTTCTCAGGAGAGAAAGGTTTCTCTTAATTACCAACAGATGGTAGAAGTCAGTGGCTCCCTCTTCACACTCCTGTCTGCCTCTCCTTAGGAAGTGCTTCGAATAATCCAAATGGTGTTTTTGTAAGCTTATTATACTTTGCTTCTTTTATCCCAAGTCAAGAGATCTCCAATGTGGCCTTGTTGCTTTCCTGACCAACTTCCAGCATGTTTGATTATCTTCAAATTCAGTTTATGGTAGAAAGCTTGTTTGACCCCTGTGATGAAAAATGCTCCATTTGCCCATGAACATTGTAATCCACACTGTTCTAGGGAGTGGTACAGAGCAATCTATGGGACCAAGAACTGCCTTAGACGGTGCCCTATTTTTCATATCGCAGCAGAGAATTTTTCAAGGCCACTGAGGCATTTATTCGAGGAAGAAGATGCCTGTCGTTGTTTGGATCTGAAGGAAGACTGTTGTTTTCTCCAGTTACCTCCTCTACCTTATCCATCACTATTCACAAAGACACTGGGAGACTTGCTCAGTGTTTGAGAAGCTCATCCTCCCTCCTTAGCTGTGATTTAGGGTGGACCCTTCTCTCCCTGTTTTCTCCCTGCGTTATATGTGTTTGAGTTGTCTCAGCAGGTATTGCTAGATTATTCTAGAGAGGGATTGGCTTTGAGGTTGGCAGTTGATGGACTTCAGTGCAGGATTTAGTTATTGGTCAGAGGGGAGGCAGCAGGGCAGTGCCTGGAGAATGCTGGTCTTCGTGTCCCTGCTGAACCAGGTCCAGGTATAACAGTGAGCCCCAGACAAGGCACTGTTAGCCTGGATCCAGGCTTTAGCAGGAGAGGAGGGAGAGGACTCAGCATGGACCAGGATTTGACGACCTAGTAGGATGTTGTAAAGGAGAAGTCTGGTCTTCCTGTCAGGCTCAGGAGCTGGGTGTATTGTTCAGGTGCTAGAATCTTTGCTCCTCCAGTCTGGAAAGTTTTCTGAATCCTGGAGATTAGGCAGGGTTTGTTGTGTGTGGGGAGTAGGTTCAGTGTCTGACATGCAGGTCTTTCCTCTCCCGGGAAAGGACCCTTTTTCCCTCTGAATGTAAGCACTGGCCCTGGAAGTCCATGGTATTTGATTCCCATTGGCCTCGTAAAGGGAGTTCTCTGCAATTGATTGGAAGGCTCCAAAGCCCAAAGAAGGAGCGAGAAGGAAGAGGAATGGTGACTGACAGGTGTTGCTTAGCTCCTGGTGTCCTTGTTGGTTGGTATCAAAGTCATAGGAGAATGGGGAGAATCTTAGCCATGTACCAGGTCCCAAAAGGCTAAATGACTTGCCAACAGCCACATGGTGGTAGAGAACAGAGCCTTTCTTGTGGAAACCAGTTTCTGACCCCAGGTCTTGGTTTCCCCACCTAGCCAGGCTTCATCCTCCCTGTGTCTCCTCCCCTACCTGTTGCACTGCAGGAGTCTGAGGGTGGCCTCTACATCTGCATGAACACATTCCTGGGCTTTGGGAAACAGTATGTGGAGAGACATTTCAACAAGACGGGCCAGCGCGTCTACCTGCACCTCCGGAGGACCCGGCGCCCGGTAGGCATGGAGCTGGGGGCAAGGCCCGGGGACTTTCAGGCACATCCCACTGGTCTTCATTTTGAATCTGTCTCTTCTGTTCTGACCTCCCAGAGGCCGCATTTCCCCCTCTTGCCTGTTTCTGTTGGTATCATTAAAACTTAGCACACATGTTTTATTTAGCTTCACTCCCTTCTGAGATTAACCCACCCTATCCTGTCCATCTTCCCCATTTGCCCCTTCCCTGGCACTCACTGCTGATCCTGCCCTTCTTGCCTTGTTGCAGAAAGAGGAGGACACCACAGCAGGCACTGGAGACCCCCCCCGAAAGAAGCCCACCCGGCTGGCTATTGGTGAGCACCATTTCAGCCCTGTTCTTCCCGAGCTGGTCTTTCCTGGCCTCAGAAGCACTCGAAAGGCCCCCAAAGAATGGGCCTGACCAGTGGCCCTAGAGCTCTGGAGGGGACAAAACGAGATGCCGTTTGGGAGGAGGGACATTTACCCGTGGTGGCTGTTCTACCCTCCTCCTTCTTCCCTGCCTCACCAGGTGTTGAAGGCGGGTTTGACCTCAGCGAGGAGAAGTATGAATATGATGAGGATGTGAAGATTGTTATTTTGCCGGATTACCTGGAGATTGCCCGAGATGGGTTGGGGGGACTGCCTGACATTGTCAGAGACCGGGTACGAATGCCTTCCTGCCCTGCCGGGGACTCTGGGGCAGGCAGGTCCAGAGCAGTGACGTCTTGGGCAAGCACTGAGAAAGCTGGAGACTGAGGGGCTAGAGGGACTAGAGGGCGGGGGGTTGGGTCCCGTCTCTGACCCTCTGCTTCCCCCAGGTGACCAGTGCGGTGGAGGCCCTACTGTCAGCCGACTCGGCCTCCCGCAAGCAGGAGGTGCAGGCCTGGGATGGGGAAGTACGGCAGGTGTCTAAGCATGCCTTCAACCTCAAGCAGCTGGACAACCCTGCTCGAATCCCTCCCTGGTGAGGCCTGGCCCCTCCACCTTGGGGCACCACCCCCAGAGCAGGGGCAAAGAGGCCACCCTCCTGGGGGATCTGGTGGGAGAGAGCATCGGGAGCAGGCTAAGGAGGGGGGCGCTGAGGGAGATGAACTCAGCCAGGGGCCGTCCAGAGGAGAGGAGCAGAGAGAGCTCTCACACTGGAAAGGCCAATCCCATATATCCCCCTCCCCATAGTTCAGCATATTTTCTTCTTCCTGGTTAGCGGCTGGAAGTGTTCCAAGTGTGACATGAGAGAGAACCTGTGGCTCAACCTGACAGACGGCTCCATTCTCTGTGGCCGCCGCTACTTCGATGGCAGCGGGGGCAACAACCACGCCGTGGAACACTACAGAGAGACCAACTACCCGCTGGCCGTCAAGCTGGGCACCATCACACCTGATGGAGCCGGTACTCCCTCCCCTCCTCCGGCCGCCTCCACGCTAGAGTGGGCTTTAACCGTTACTCGGGGAGCACGGGAATACCTCCTCTTGATAAACAATGAGAATGTTGCAGACGAGACTAGAGCTTCAGCTAAACCCCCCAAATACGAGTCCCCCTCCTTAGAGGTTACCAAGATAATCTGTGTAGTGAGTATCCTTCCCAAACCATCTGACCCCAGCACCTTATCCTGGGGGTGGGCCCCCAAGAAACGCCAGCCCTTGGCCTCTTTTCACCCCGTCTTCCCTGACAGCCAGTCTCAGAAGGGCTTGTGACCTCACCAATAGTCAGGGAGCCAAGAGGGTTACCCTTACAGGCTCATCCTTCTGTCCCACCAGCGCTCCACCCCCTCCCCCCCCAACCCTGGGGCAAGGAGTGGGACTGGTGGTCAGGCCAGAGCCACCGCTTCTGACGATACCCCTGCCTCCTGCCCTAGATGTGTACTCCTATGATGAGGATGACATGGTCCTGGACCCCAACCTGGCTGAGCACCTGTCCCACTTCGGCATCGACATGCTGAAGATGCAGAAGGTGAGACCCCTTGCAGCTTCAGACTCTTCTCGTCCCTGCCCGCCAGGCCCTGCCTCGCCTGAGGCTGAAGCAGCGCATTGGAGCGAGCTGCCACGGTTATCCCGGTCCCCAACACATGTGGGCTTCCTTTGAAAAGGTTTCTAGAATCCATTATTCATTCATTGACCACTACTGAGTACTTGCTCTGTGCTAGTCACTGCGTGAATAAGACAGGTGTGGCCTTTCAGGGACTTACACTCTAGATGGAAAGGCAGATATTAATCACATGCTCAGGCACATGAGTGAATGAACACAAACCGAAGGGCGCTGTGAAAGAGACCGAGAGGGTGCTGCAGTAGCTTATGGCAGGAAGACCTGGAGCGGAGACCTGAAGGGTGAGAAGGGGCAGCTTCGGAATGGAAAAAAACACTTCAAGTGGAGGGACTCGCATTCATTTCTTCCTCTCCCCCAGGCAGAGGCCTGACCACTAAACTGCCTCCGGGACAATCGCTCAAGGCCTTCTGGAACTTGGACTGGAAATAGCTAGTGCGTCTTCCATGTTAGAGGCCATAATTGAACACATTCTGAGCTCCAGCAGGGTAGCGTCCCGGACCCTGTGAAGGATCAGTGTAAAAAATTCAGGGCTGAGTGTCTCGCCCTGTCTGAAGCGTCCCTTCCCTTGCAGACGGACAAGACCATGACTGAGTTGGAGATAGATATGAACCAGCGGATTGGCGAATGGGAGCTGATCCAGGAGTCGAGTGTGCCACTGAAGCCCCTGTTTGGGCCTGGCTACACGGGCATCCGGAACCTGGGTAACAGCTGCTACCTCAACTCCGTGGTCCAGGTCCTCTTCAGCATCCCCGACTTCCAGAGGAAGTGAGTGGTGCCCTCTCCCCATGACTGGCCCCTTGGCCCTGTACCCCTGACTCCGCAGCTCTCCTCCTGGACGCCAGCCTCTAGGCACACTCCTCCTTCAGCCACCCTCAGTACCTCTGTGTGCTAGCTCCGTCTTTGTTCCTGTTATACTGTGGCTAGCGCTCTCCCATTAGTTCTAGAACCACCCCACTGTCACCCAGCCACACAAGCCCCACTGGGAGCAGAACACCAAATCCTGGGGCTCTCCCTGGCTTCCTGACTACTCAAGGGTGAGGTGGTGGTCTTTACTTGAGGCCAGTGACATCAGATGAGTACCTGACATGGACATGTAGCACTTGGGGGAGGGGAGGGCTTGGGTCACTAAGGTACCAAAACGGCAGATTCTGAGCATAAGTGAGCCTGCTTTCTAATTGAGAAGGACTTGATGCACATGTGAAAACTTAGCAATGTGGTGACACGTTCTGTTCCAGGCAACTTTCTCCCTTCCCCTGGCTCACTCCTGGGGAGGAGGCCGGGGCGGGAAAAATGCATCAGGGTACACTGCATGCTGGCATAGTTGAGAAGGGGAGGAAGGGCAGGTTGCTGGAAAGAAATGGACTCCCGTGTTTTAACCACATGACTCCCTACTCTGAAGGTTGCTTGTTCCCCCGATCTAATAGATAATAGTCCCCTTTTCCTTGGAACCCATGCCAGAGCACCTCCAATTATCCTTCTCTTGGCTCTTAGGTATGTGGACAAGCTGGAGAAGATCTTCCAGAATGCCCCGACGGACCCTACCCAGGACTTCAGCACCCAGGTGTATGTAGCCAGGTCCTGTGTACAGCCTCGCAGCCTGTATGCCTTCGTTCTCCTCCATGACCACCTGGAGTGGGCAGCAGTTCAGGACGTTTGCCTCTGGCCATGCTGTCTGCCCTGAGTTGGGTTCCTGGGGAATCTCAGGTTTTTCACATTCTAGAGAGTTGTCTGAGGTCTATATGCCGGGGTTGAGTTGGGGAGGAAAAGGCACAGATAGATGTCAGACGATCAACAGTTGACTGAAGCTTAAGTGGTTCTCTTGGATGTCAATGCAGGGCCAAACTGGGCCATGGCCTTCTCTCGGGAGAATATTCCAAGCCAGCACCGGAGTCAGGCGATGGGGAGCAGGTGCCAGAACAAAAGGTGAGTCTGGGACTCTATCCCTTTCAGGCTCTGGAATTATGGGGAAACTGAGGTCTGGGAGATGTCTAAAGAAGGCCCCTTGGTGGCCTACTTGAGCCCCAGCTGAATCGCTGCCCTGGCTGTGCCTAGGAAGTTCAAGATGGCATTGCCCCTCGGATGTTCAAGGCCCTCATTGGCAAGGGTCACCCCGAGTTCTCCACCAACCGGCAGCAGGATGCCCAGGAGTTCTTTCTTCACCTTATCAACATGGTGGAGGTAAGGGCCGGGAAGATGGCAAGGCAGGGCACTCCACGGTCCCTCCATCTGCCCGTGGTTCTCTCCCTTCTGCCTCCTGCTCATTCTTTCCTGTCAGCCCCCACCAGCCCCACCCCTGGAACCTGGCGGCGGGCATGCACTGGGCCTTCCCTGTGAGTAGCAGTTGCCCCTGGGGAGGACAGTAATGCCAAGCAGTGATCCTTACACTGGATGAGCTTGCGGCCTAATGAAGGATGCACCCAAGAAACTGATAGGGAGATGCCTATTGCTTATAAAGAAAAATACCAGCGTGTTCCACCACAGTCTCCCAGTGCCATGAAGACACCAGAGTCGGAGAGGGGGAGCTAATTAGGGAAGGATTCTACTCTTGAGTCCCTAGAGCCTCCTAGTGGTAGACTCCCTTCTGCTCCTCTCTCTCTCTCCCTGAGCCCCTAGTGACCCTTTCAGGCCCCCATCTCGTTCCCTGGCCGCCCAGACCTCCCCACCCTGCCTCTTTCCCATAGAGGAATTGCCGGAGCTCTGAAAATCCTAACGAAGTGTTCCGCTTCTTGGTGGAGGAAAAGATCAAGTGCCTGGCCACAGAGAAGGTGAAGTACACCCAGCGAGTGGACTACATCATGCAGCTGCCTGTGCCCATGGACGCGGCCCTTAACAAAGGCAGGTTGCCCTCAGTGAGGCCTGGGTGCAGTGGGGCTCCAGGGTGTAGGAGTGCTTGGGCCCCTTAATGGGAGCGGAGCCCACAGTATGCCCTGCTCCCCCAGCTGGAGGGCCGAAGCTGGGGCATCTCGGGGAGGTAGGATCACCTTTGCTTGTCAGACCTGTGCTGGGGAAGAGAGGCAAGATCGTATGTGGATGTGTGTCAGGTGGATTTGGGGAGAGTGGAGGAGCCCAAGTAGTCACGGACAGAGAGCCAGTCTGGCAGGGCTAAGGAGGGAAAGAGGCAGTGCCCTCTGAAGGGTTCACCTGTCAATTCTGTCCCCAGAGGAGCTTCTGGAGTATGAGGAAAAGAAGCGGCAAGCCGAAGAGGAGAAGCTGCCACTACCAGAACTGGTTCGGGCCCAGGTGCCCTTCAGCTCCTGCCTGGAGGCCTATGGGGCCCCTGAGCAGGTGGATGACTTTTGGAGCACCGCCCTGCAGGCCAAATCAGTAGCCGTCAAGTAAGTCTAGTTGGTCTGCGCCCAAGGTTTCGGGCCAATGTCAGGGTAATCCCAAAGACTCTGTCTGCCTCTCTCCCATCCTTCTGTCCCTTTGTGGTTGGATTCTCAGAGCTAGCATCAGTTGGGGCTGGTAATCTGGCCCTGAGGGAATCAAGAGGCCCTGGCAGGAGTAGACTCAGATGATGGACCATATTACCTTGTCCTGCCCCTGCCGGAGGCTCCCTCTTCTCTTGTGGTATGGGGTCACATTTTAGTGCACCTTTTGTCCACTCAGTCAGGGTGAAAGCACGTAGTGTCCGTTGTGGACAGAATTTGGGTTTCTAGCAAATGGACTTAGTTTGGGCCCAATTGTGTCATGAGCATAAGCTTGGGATCTGAAGGAGTGCTTTGGTTCCAAGGGATTTCAGCCATTCCCCACTCCACCCCACCCCCCACCCCCTACCCTTTGACAGGCCCCTGGCTTCTGCTGCTCCTTGTCTGCAGATGCTCTGATGCCTGCCAAGGGCAAGATAAGAATGTGGAGTATCTTCTGGGCATCAGGGCTTCTACCGGGGAGAGGCTGAACCTCAGGGTGGGGGTTTCAGGAGAGGAGGACTTTGGGATTCTTTGGGTACTAGGACATTCTCTCTTCCCCAGGACCACACGATTTGCCTCTTTCCCTGACTATCTGGTCATCCAGATCAAGAAGTTCACCTTCGGCTTGGACTGGGTGCCCAAGAAACTGGGTATGGTGGCTGGGACGAATGAGGGAGGTGAAGCAGAAAATGCTAGAAAAAGAAGGGACCTTAACATGTATAAACGAGTGTTTCTCCAACTTTCCTCTGAAGGAGGAAAACATTACCCTAAGTGTTTCAAGATAAGGCACGTTTGAAAAGCGTAGACTAAAACTATGAAAGCACTTGATTGTCATAGCAGTGATTTCCAACTCAAAGCGATTTTCGTAGTTTTACGTTTACACTTGGGAAGATGTTGTCATTTAGATAATCTTGAAACAGTTCTCATGAGTCTTACAGCCCCTGCCGACTTGGAGAGCTGCTAATTGAACTTCATTTCCTTAGATCAGTTGAGCCTGCAGAGGTAGGAAGTCTTCCTGTTGTACATGTGGGAAGCCCCTATCCTTGTCCATAGCTCATGTGTGGTAGATCTAGGACTAGAATCCAGGTCTCCGGATTCCCAGGCCCACCATTGTATTACACCAGGACCCCTAAGACTTGTGCTGCTCTGAGCAGCAACTTATTACAGAGCAGGGCCAAGGTATGGGGCAGGGCTTTGAGATTCCCAAAGTGCTTTTTCAGGGAGGGCTCCAGGGAGCTGCTGAAGTGACCCTTTTCCTGCCATGCCAATTACAGATGTGTCCATCGAGATGCCCGAGGAACTAGACATCTCCCAGTTGAGGGGTACAGGGCTGCAGCCTGGAGAGGAGGAGCTGCCTGACATTGCCCCACCCCTGGTCACTCCGGATGAGCCCAAAGGTAGCCTTGGTTTCTATGGCAACGAAGACGAAGACTCCTTCTGCTCCCCTCACTTCTCCTCTCCGACATGTTAGTGACTCTTCTTCCTGCCTGTCTCTCTCCTTTGCCGATGGGGGTCTTCTCTGCCTGCCTCCCCTTGACCCTGTCCTTCGTATTTTCTCCTGTCCTCCCTTTCCAATTTCCCCTGCCCTCTTTTGATGGATGTGAGGACTGAGTAGAGTGCTCCCAGCCACATTGTCTGTGTGGACTGCAGCAGCACTGGCTAACTGCCTCTCTACTTCGTTACCTCATTGCTTGGGGGTGGGGCGAGGCATCATACTCCAGAAATAGGGCCCATTCTGTGAGAAACGGCAAGATCTCCATGGGAGATCTTTAGCCTCAGTTCTGTATCTTCAGTACTGCTGGACCCATGTTACGTCATGCTGTCATTTAGGTTCTGGAGTAAGGTGCCACCCCGTGGAAGAAAAATGCATGGAACGGGGGCGGGGGGGAGGGGAGGAGTGGTGGTTGGGAGAGGGCTGGGGGACTGCACTTCGGGAGGGAGAAGGAACAGATCGTGGCCCAAGGAGTCGGGTCACCGTCTTGCTTCTGCCCCCAACAGCACCCATGTTGGATGAGTCCGTCATTATCCAGCTGGTGGAGATGGGCTTCCCTATGGACGCCTGCCGCAAAGCTGTCTACTACACAGGCAACAGTGGGGCTGAGGCCGCCATGAACTGGGTCATGTCACACATGGACGATCCAGGTAGGCGGGGGTGGGTAGCAGGGCAGAACAGGGCCACCGTCCTCCCCCACACACTTCAACCCCTTCAACCCCCGCAGATTTCGCAAACCCCCTCATCCTGCCTGGCTCCAGCGGGCCTGGCTCCACCAGTGCGGCAGCTGACCCCCCGCCGGAAGACTGCGTGAGCACCATCGTCTCCATGGGCTTCTCCCGGGACCAGGCCCTGAAAGCTCTTCGGGCCACGGTATGGGCTGTCCCCTGGCTGAGGACTGGGGGGCCTGTGGGAAAGAAGGGGGTGCGGGTGAGGTTCCATCTTTTGTCAACAAGACCGAGGGCAACCGGTGTGGTATGGCCAGGGCTGAGGCACCACCCTTTGGTGGCCGTGGTGAAGGAGCTGAGCCGTTCACTGGTGCTTTTCTTGCCCCGAACTTGTTGGAAAGAGCAATGCTTCCCTCCTCTCCAAGAACAATAGTTTAGAAAGGGCTGTGGACTGGATCTTCAGTCACATTGATGACCTGGATGCGGAAGCCGCCATGGACATCTCGGAGGGCCGCTCGGCTGCTGACTCCATCTCCGAGTCTGTACCAGTGGGACCTAAAGTCCGGGATGGCCCTGGAAGTGAGTGTCCTTGGGAAACAGGCCAGTGGAATCTAGCCAGTCAGCTACCAGATCCTCATTCCAAGGCAACTCTGGTGGGGGTGGGGGGCGGGGGGGGGGGGCAGAAGCTTCTTTCTGCTGACATGGCTTCTGAAGGGGGGATTCTGGGAGTTGGAGACAGACTTGTGACTCAGTACATGCCCCACCTTCCCTGAAACTTGCGTCCTGAGTTTGAGCTGTTGGATGTACCTTTGGATGTCGCTCAAGGATTCCTCTCAGTGTCTTCTCTGCACCCCCCTTCTCTAGAGTATCAGCTCTTTGCCTTCATCAGCCACATGGGCACCTCTACCATGTGTGGTCACTATGTCTGCCACATCAAGAAGGAAGGCAGGTGAGGGGCTGGCCGTGTACCTTCCAAACTGGGGAGCGGTGGTGAGAATGAGTGGGAGCATCCTTGGAGCCCTTAGAATATTTGCAGGAGAAGGCAAAGGCCTGCTGAGTGGGGGGCACAGATACACCACACATTTTTAGAATGTTTGACAGCAGGGATCGGCAAACTACAGCCCAAGTGCTGCATCTGGCCACCTGCTTTTGTAAATAAAGGGTTTATTTTTATTTTTAAGTTTTATTTTTGAGAGAGAGAGAGTGTGCATGAGCAGGGGGGAGGGGCAGAGAGAGAGGGAGAGAGAGAATCCCAAGCAGGCTCTGTGCTGTCAGTGCAGAGCTGGACACAGGACTCCAACTCATGAACTGTGAGATCATGACCTGAGCCGAAATCAAGAGTCAGACGCTTAACTGACTGAGCCACCCAGGAGCCCCAGAAATAAAGTTTTAATGAACATAACCGCACTTAACTCACATATGTATCATTTGTGGCTGTTTTCATGCTGCAACAGGAGAATTGAGTTATTGTGTGGGAGACCGGATGGCCTCCAAAACCTAAACTATTTACTGTGCAGCCCTTTACAGAAAAAGTTTGTGGACCTGACGGGGGCCTGGCAGGACTGGGTGGGGGTGGCTGTAGAGATACTGGAGGATTTGAAGGCTTGGAGTAGGGAATGAGAACGGGATGCCCCCTTCAGGCAGGTAGCAGCTAGACTGTAGGTTGTGGGGGCCCAGGCTGAGAATGTTGGGAACCTGTGCTCCAGAATCAGCAGGACCAAGATCAGGGGCTATGTCAGAGACTAAGCTGATGCAGAGTGGATGCCCTGTGTGTTCATCCTTCTTCTCCCTCCCCTGCTTCCCCAGATGGGTGATCTACAATGACCAGAAAGTGTGTGCCTCTGAGAAGCCGCCCAAGGACCTGGGCTACATCTACTTCTACCAGAGAGTGGCCAGCTAAGAGCCTGCCCTGACCCCTTACCACTGAGGACAGGGGACAGACCATCTGGCATGCGGGACAGGGGCTGAGGAATGGACTTCAGCCCCACCCCTGCTCTGTTCCCTTTTTCTTTTTGTCCTCAGCAGCAGGGAAGAAGCTAGAGGCCATAGGAGAATGGCCAGGCAAAGCGGGGGACACTCCAGAGACTTTGGGGATAGGGCAGGAAGGGGATGGGAGGGGCTGGCCACCTGTCAGTGAGGAGACTTTGTTGCTTTCCCCGCCCCTTGAACCCACAGTGCTCTGCTTCTCTGTGTAATCCTGCCGGCCCCTGGTGTGGAGGGGGGCTTGTTTGTGTGTGCGCGTGGGTGTAGCTTTGTGCAGCCTCTTCCACAGGAGGGGGCGTCTGTGCCTCCCCTCCCCCTTTGTGTTTGCTCCCTGTGTGGTCAGGCAAGGAGGGCTGGGAGGGAAATGGGGATCCCCCTCGCCCTCCCGCCCGTCTTTCCCCCACCCTGTCTCTTCCCTGCCCTTCTCTGGAAAATGCCAAAATACACGATGTGAATAAAAGTACAATGGCTAAATTGTGTCCTGTTTGATACCTTAAGGGAGATTAGCAGGTGAGTGGGTCTGCCAGGTTCCCCCCCGACCCCACGCACACTCTCCTGCCCCTTGCCGCCTCCGTTGGCACTTCTCAACTTTTCACTAGTTCTAGAGCTCTTGGGAAATTGGGTGTGAGACGAGGTGAAGTGAGCACTGGGGCAAAAGAAGACGGCGGGGGGGTGGGGGCTGTCAGAGCAAAGATGGGGGGTGAAGAGCCCCGCTTTCCTTCCGGCGGTCTCCCTGGGAGGGGGCCCAAGTGGGTATTTCCCAAGTGTCCCAGATCCGCTAGGCCCTGCGGTGTGTTGGGCTGGCCAGCTGGAGCAGAGAGTGGGACACCCAGAGGAGGAGGGGTGGGGGGGTTCTGAACTGCTTCCCTCTTAGCGGCCCAGTTTTTTAGGCAATGTGGGCGGTCCTTCCCCCTCTGACAGGGGAAGGGAGGGCTTTTTCTCAGAGTTGGAGAGGTGCCCCTCACAGCCTCCTCCGTCCAGCGAGCAATGTGATCTCAGGCCACCTCTGGCCCTCTGGGAGACTGTAGTCGTGAAGTGGGGGCTCTTCTGAGTCAGGTTCTCGCCTTCTCCCAAAAGTCACGCAATGGATGCTGAAGCCACTGAGCCCCGGACGCCCCTGGAACGTTGCTACAATAACGGGGGCAACGTCAGAACATTGCAACACCGGCGGCGGGAGGGAGGTGGTGGGGGCGGCGGCGGGAAGGATTTCCAGACTGGGGGCCGGGCTAACCATGGCCGAGGGCGGGGAGAAGGCGGAGTTCTGCCTCACGGCCCTCTATATAAGAGGGCAGTGGCAGCGGCTGCGCGGTGATACTGACCTTCAGTGTGTCAGTTCCAGCGCCATGGCGCCCTCCAGGAAGTTCTTCGTCGGGGGGAACTGGAAGATGAATGGGCGGAAGAAAAACCTGGGGGAACTCATCACCACTCTGAACGCGGCCAAGGTGCCGGCCGACACCGGTAAGCCCTCGCCGGGTCGGGGTAGGGATCGGGGCCGGGGCCGGGGCCGGGGCCGGGGTGTGGGGAAGGTCGGGCGTGGCAGCGCCCTCTCCCGAGCTCGGTTAGCCGGGTGTCCGCGTGGACCCGGATGCAGGGGTGAGGATAAGGGCTATTGGGGGGTCCGGACTTCGACCCTGCAGCCGCAATACCGGGGGTGCGTCGGAGGAAGAAAGGTGGGGCCACATTTAATGGTGCCCTCCGACCGCGGGGCGGGAAGGGATTTCTTAGGTCACCGGGAGGAAGATGGCCCCGGGGCGCGGGCTTGGGCTGCACCCAACAGGAGCCGGGGATAGGAGCGGAGCCCCTGCGGACGATCGCAGGAGGCTGGTGACAGCCATAGAGTGTGGGGGAGGAGGCTGAGCCTGCGTGCAGGGTTCCAGCTACCTGCCCCCTCGACCGTTTGCTCCGTGCGCCGCCGCACGTAGCCCACGACTCCTCCCTGCTCCTCGCTGGGAGGGCCGAGTCCCCCAGACGAGCGGCTGCTGCCTGCTGAACTACACGCTCTATCCTTTGCCCTCGGCAGCCTGGATGACTGCTGCCTTCCGACGAAGGGGCTGAGCAGGTGCTAAACAAGATGGGCCATTTGGGAATGAGGAGCTATCCTACACTTTTCTCCAGGCCGGAAACGGGAAAGCACAAGGCCTCTCTATGAGCTAGTCATCTCACTGCCACCCACGGGCAGAGTCTTTACCCTCCCACTCACCTAAATCACAGAACCACGGGCCTCATCAAAACGGGCCCTGGTTTATTCCCCAAAGACCCCAGTGCAAACCCAGGAGTTGGCTGCTTCTGCTTTTGCTAAAAATCCTTGCCTGGGGGTGGTAAGGATGGGCTATTTTAGAAGGGAGGCGTGGTTGGCTCCAAGAGAATGCTGAGTCTAGGAGGTGCCCAGGCCCAGAATAGCCTGGGGAAATCAGAACCACAGCTGTTAAAGAGCAGAGGGCAGGGCAAGGGCCATGGCCTCCCAGGGACACCTGGAAGGCTCAAGGAGTTGGGTACAGGCCCAGCTTGGACTGGCAAGTGGACAAATGTTATCCTGCTGGGATGAAAAGGAGTGGAAAGCAGAACTAAGAAATCAGGTGAGGGGACTCCAAAACCCAAGATGGGAGTCTGGAGAATGGCTTCCTTATGACTTCATCCCCTTGTGCTGTCTTCTCTCCAGAAGTGGTTTGTGCACCCCCCACCGCCTACATCGACTTTGCCAGGCAGAAGCTAGATCCCAAGATTGCTGTGGCTGCGCAGAACTGCTACAAAGTGACTAATGGAGCCTTTACTGGGGAGATCAGGTGAGATGCAGGCAGGAGAGGGGTGTGTGGGGGCTCTGCCCTCACTTTCCTCATTGAGGGGAAAGCCAAAGGGTGGGCTCTCTGCTGAAGCATGGCTTTCTGTCTCTTCCTTTAGCCCTGGCATGATCAAAGACTGTGGAGCCACTTGGGTAGTCCTGGGGCACTCGGAGAGAAGGCATGTCTTTGGGGAGTCTGACGAGGTTAGTAATCAGGAGAGGAGGTAGGAGATTCCTTATTCCAAGAGGGGCGTCTTCACCAAATCTGTTACTCAACAGCTGATTGGACAGAAAGTGGCCCACGCCCTGGCAGAGGGACTTGGAGTAATCGCTTGCATCGGGGAGAAGCTAGATGAGAGGGAAGCTGGCATCACTGAGAAGGTCGTTTTCGAGCAAACCAAGGTCATCGCAGGTAACTCAGTAGAAAGGGACCTTTGAGCCTGGACAGGGCTATGGAGGCACAGAAGGTGGGGTGAGATGCCCTGCAGCCTAATTTGATCCCCATCCCATGCTGATACAGGAAAGGAAGGAGGAAGGTTAGAACCCTTGCATCATCCATACCACTTCTGTTCCTGCCTGGATGGTATAGATGCCACTTGGAGTTCCTCCAACAACCACCAGGGGGCATTAGGCCACCATCATTCATCATTCCCTGGGCTGTGGGCTGGATAGCTCCTTCCCGTTCACCCTTCCATCTGTGATCTCTGTCCCACAGATAATGTCAAGGACTGGAGCAAGGTTGTCCTGGCCTATGAGCCTGTATGGGCCATTGGTACTGGCAAGACTGCAACACCCCAACAGGTAACCAAGCCCAGGAATTCTGCCCTTATCTTACCCTGCCTCAGTAGGACTAGACTGCCACAGAGATCACCTGAGCCAACCCCTCATTTTAGACAGGAGCCCCCAGCGCATCTGCCTGGCCCAGTCGGTAGTGTGTCTGATTCTCTGATCTCGGGGTCATGAGTTCAAGTCCCACATTGGGTATAGAGATTACTTTAAAAAATAAAATCTCGGGGCGCCTGGGTGGCTCAGTCCGTTGAGCGGCGGACTTCGGCTCAGATCATGATCTCGCGGTCCGTGAGTTCGGGCCCCGCGTCGGGCTCTGTGCTGACAGCTCAAAGCCTGGAGCCTGTTTCAGATTCTGTGTCTCCCTCTCTCTGACCCTCCCCCGTTCATGCTCTGTCTCTCTCTGTCTCAAAAATAAATAAATGTTTAAAAAAATTAAAAAATAAAATAAAATAAAAAAATAAAAAATAAAAAAAATAAAATCTCCCCCAAATAATAATGATAATAATGAAGACCCCCCCCACCCCCCACCCCCTGCCAAGCCTAGAGAAGGAGAGTGATTTGTCCAAGGACATCTATTCCAGGGCCTGGGTGGAATTGGAGCTGTGGTATTCTGACCCAGATCTCAGGGTTCTTGTCCCAAAACCACATTGCCTCTCTTCAGTGGGGCCCAGGGTCTTTTAGCCTTTGAGTGAAAGGCAGAAAGAGGCTTACATAGTCTGGCGTCTTGTTTTAGGCCCAGGAAGTACATGAAAAGCTCCGGGGATGGCTTAAGTCCAATGTCTCTGACGCGGTGGCTCAGAGCACCCGTATCATCTATGGAGGTAAGTGGGTTTGGCTCCAGCCTGAGATGGGGGTGGACTCAGCCCTCCTATCCCATCCCTGACAATTCCCTCTCTCTTCTCCGTTCCCAGGTTCTGTGACTGGGGCAACCTGCAAGGAACTGGCAAGCCAGCCTGATGTGGATGGCTTCCTCGTGGGCGGGGCTTCCCTCAAGCCTGAGTTTGTGGATATCATCAATGCCAAACAATAAGCCCATCCGTCTCCCCTCCTCTTCCTGCTAAGCCAGGGACTAGGTAGCTCAGAAGCCCAGTGACTGTGCTCCTATCCCCCCACACACATGCCCACCCCGCACATGCTTCTGATGGTGTCACCTGCTCCCCTCGTGGCCAAACTATACCTCTTCCTTACTGTTTACACCTTACCCTGTAATGGTTGGGACCAGGCCAATCCCTTCTCCACTGACTATAGTGGTTGGAACTAAACAGGTCACCAAGGTGGCTCCTCCTTGGCTGAGAGGTGGAAGGGGTGGAATTTGCTCATGGGTCCCCAAGTGAGGGCAGGAGAGAGAAGCCATCCTCGTCTCCCATCTCCCACCATGAGGCCAAGGGCTGAGAGAAAGTCCTGTTCTCCCCTCAGAGGCCAGGGGTGCTGTTCTCTCCCATGGTGCCAACGCCTGTGTGTGTTGTATATGTGAGCAGTCCCACGTGTGGGGGAAATAAACACCTGGCACTAAGCCTTGTGGTGTGTCCTTCTTCACTGTCCTTGCCCACATCCCCTCTTTTTCCTTTCTGAGGCAGCCGTAGGACACTTGTGCACAAAACAAAAAAAAAAAAACACAAACAGGTTTCTACGACAGCACATCTCTTACTGTTTTTACTTGAAAAAATGTCCTGCATACCAGGCCCAGGCCACCATAGCCTCGAATAACAGCTCCCTCCCTTCTGCCCCTCAGGAAGGCTCTAGGGCCTTAGGGCTCCCCAGAGCTAGGGTTGGGGGAGGGGCCCAGCCTCACCTCCCCCCACCCCACCTCCTGGCTTTAAGTAGCTGGTCTAGGCCAGCGGTGCCTCCTCCCCACTCCCCAGGGGAGGGATGGCTTTAAGGCCCCAGCACAATCTGTGGTATCCCAGGGGTCACTGGTAGAGCAGGTAGCGCTTCATGGCAGGGGGCAAGGGCAGAGCAGATACCTGGCCAAGCCGGGTATCCCCCAGGGTGTGGCGCACACACAGGCGGCTCAGGTGCAGAAGGGAGTGTGGCTCCGCTGGGAGAGAGAAGGAGGGGAAGGTAAGTAGGGGTGCAGCCACTGGCCCGACCTCCTCAAACTACGGGGTCCTGCCCAAGTTCTCTTCTGCTTTCCTGCCCTGAGTCTTCGTTGAGAGGGAGATCTAAGGCCCCCCGGGGCTGGGAGGCTCTGCAAACTTCACACATCCCGGGCAGCTGGGGGTGAAGCTCTAGCTAAGGCCCTCCAAGCAACAGGCCAAGCAAGTTCTGACAGTGGTGGAGCTCCTCTAGGTTTTGATTCCGTAAAGCCTTGGAGCTGGGGCTGATGAGCCCTCCCTCCTCCACTCTACAACAGCTGGCCATGGGTGACGGGAGGAGCAGTACTCTGCAACTTGCAAGAGAACAGTTCAACCAGCCCCAAGCTCTGGCCCCAACCCCTTCTAGAGGAGGCCCCTCCTCTAAAGTCCCCTCCCAGGGCCCTGCCTCTTTGGGTGTTCTCCTTCCAGGTGCCCAGGGCCCCAAAGGCCCCTTACTGGGGTTTGAGGAGGGAAGTAGCACAGACAGATCAGAACCCAGGGAATCTGGTACACACCCTGGGCATCTGGCACTGCCAGTTCTCTTCCTACACCTCCCTCGCCCAGCACCCATTTAACCCTGTGCACCTCTTGCTCCGGAAGCTGATATCTGCGGTGAATCCCTAATCCCTGGAGCGCCTCCCTCTGTTGTGAGGACTCACCACTTACTAGCAAGTTGCTTTCCCAAGCCTCACTTTCACCTCTATTGCTGCTGGGACAATTAGGTAACATGCGTGAAGACCCTTAGCCATTCCCCACACTGGAGGCAGGTCAGGCTATTCCCTCTGCTCTTGTAAGGTGATGAGCTTCCATCCCAAACCACAGCCACCAGTAACAGAACACTCTCCCCACACCTGCCCCAGGCCTCACCTCTCCTTCCGCCCAGGTAGCTGATGCGGACCTGGCACTGGCCCCAGACAGCGCTTACTGCCGGATAGAGGGTCCTGCCCTTCAGTCCTCGGAAGGCTGGCCCCAGGTAGGTGCCCCCAATAGCGTAGCCCAGAGTTCCCTCCTCCATGTCCAGAACCACCAGCAGCCTCTCCGGCACCTCCAGCTGCTCACCCTGAGGTCTGGCTGGATACTGGGGGGCCCCGAACCCCTTGCTCTGATGGTACAGCTTCCCCCGCCCGATGTCCCAGCCCCACGACTCGCTGTTGCTGCCCAGCAGCGCCGCATAGTGGTCAACCTGCAGCGGGGCGAGGGCCGTGGCCACGCCCACCACGGCGTGGGTACCCCTCTGCTCCCGGGGCCAGCTGATCTCCCAGGCGTGCAGGCCCCTCGAGTAGCCCTTCTTACCCCGGGCCCCATCAGTGCTCTGGGCCACGGGCCGCCGCTCGAAGCATAACCCCCCTTCCTTGACCTCGA
Organism: Panthera uncia; assembly: GCF_023721935.1. Classification (NCBI taxonomy): domain Eukaryota; kingdom Metazoa; phylum Chordata; class Mammalia; order Carnivora; family Felidae; genus Panthera; species Panthera uncia. Next base: position 55,639 of record NW_026059489.1, read on the forward strand.
TGTTCTCCGAGCAGTCCTTGGGGTTCCAGCCGTGGCGCTGTTGGGCTCCCAGATCAGGAGGGGGAGCAGACAGCAGCTCCTCCAAGCCCTCGGGACAGGAGAGGTCAGGGTACAAGGTCTGTGGGGTGGGGGTGCTGCTGCCGCCCCCTGCCAGGGCCGTCTGGCCCATGGAGGTGAGGAGCTTGGAGGACTCCCCGAATCTTGCTGGGGCTCCTCTCTTCTGAAAGTTGATCTCCGGCTCGGGATTGACCTGGAGAGGACTTGGGAGAGAAGAGGGTGTAAAGGGCGGGATTCTGGCGGGGATCCCTCACCCAGGCGTCTCATCTTTTCGTGCATGTTTGCCCACCACCGCTCCACTCCCTCTTCGCCCCCCACCCCCGCCCCAAAGCTCTTAGGCCCATCACCCTGCCCTCGCCCATCTGTCCCGGTCTCCCGAGACTCTCGCGGGTTCACCCCCTTTGGATCTCTCCAGGGGTCGTCCCCTCCGCCCACCCCGTGCCCCGTCACCGCCCCCGCACCTCGCTTGGCTTTCCAGGCCGGGAGTCACAGGCCTTCAGGAGGAACCCCGCCGAAGATAGCCGAACCGCGCAGGGCGCAGACTGCCGGCCGCTTCCGCCTCCAGCACCTCCCTCGGCCTCGCCCCGCCCCCAGGCCCCGCCCCCACGGGGCCCTCCGGGGCTGTTAACCCTCTCGTCGCCGCCCCAGGTCGCGCCCCGCCCCGTGGCCACCCCCCTGCGGGGCTCCTCGCGGGAGGTTTACACTCCAGTAGGGTCGCTGCTGCGGAGGGCACGCCCCGCCCCGAGGACCCGCCCCCACCCAGGACCCATCCCCGGACGGTTACCCTCTAGCGCCCGCCCCGAGGTCCCGCCCCGCGTGGAGACCCTCCTGGGTGGTTAACCCTCCTTGGCAGCCACGGAGTCTGCACCAGGCTGTCGAGGCTCAGAATGAACTCTGACGGGATCACCGCTTTGGGATCCCAGGAAGTGCGTTCGCCATCGTCAAGACCTTTGAGCCGCTTGAGCCGCTCAACTCCTGAGCCCCTAGAGATGAGGGGCATGGGGTCAAGGAGGGGCTTTCGTTGTGCTGGCATCTATGTCTATGTCCTTTTGATTCTGGGTCACTGTTTCTGGACCGGTCGCTTTCTGCCCCACTTGTAAGGGATTCTGTTTTATGCCTGAGGCTTTGAACTATGTTTTCAGAGGTAGGTGTCCTAGGTCTAGTCTTCATCTTGGATGTCAATCCATTCCTGAGCTGTTGGTCTCAAATGGTGGAATATAGTGCTTAAGACTAGTTGTGAGTGAAGCTATGTCACTCATTAGCTCTAGGACCTTGGGGAGGTTGCCAAACTTCTCTAAACCTGTTTTTTCTTATGTAAAATGGGAATAATGATAGTAGTCACCTCATAGGGTCGTTGTGGAGTTGAAATAGTCCAGGTAAAGCACTTAGCACAGAGCCTGGTGCGTATTCATGCAATCACTAAGCATAACTATTATTGTTAACATTTACTGAGTGTCCACTCTATAGACAGGCAATGTAATATAGTGATGACAGATGCCAAATGTGGAGCCAGGCTAACTGGGAGTGAATACCTGAAACCCAGTATGCACATGACCTTGGGCAAATTACTTAACCTCCCCAGTGCCTGTTTCTTCCTCTGTAAGTTGGAGATACTGTTGGTATCTACTGCAAAGGGCATAGTGAGGATTCAGTGAGGTTATATATATGTAAACTAAGAGCAGCTTCTGTTCAAATTTAATCATTTGTGCTAAGCACTGAAGATGCAGCAGTGAATCCCAAGGAGGTTACAGGGACATTTATAAAACAGTTTATCATGTAGTAGATGAAATTATGGAGATACAAAGAAAGTATTATGGGAATCAAAAGGATGGAACTCCTAACCAAGGATCAAGCAGTTAGGCAAGTGTCCTGGAGGAAGTTAACACTGGGCTGAATCTTAAAGAATGACTAGGAATTGGCTTGAGAGGTGGTTCTGCAGGATGGGGGCTAGGTTTGGGGTGCTGCATGGAGAAGACATTCTCCAGACAGAGGGGTCAGCATGAAAACAGCCAGAAGCAGTAGATGGGAAGACTTTGGTGTCCCTGCAACTAGAAAGGAAGCAGGAGAGACAAGCCTAGAAAAGTCAGTGCCCGGGGGCCGGGGGGGGGGGGGGGGGGGGCTGGGGGGGGGCCTCCCCATGCAGCCCCCCAAAACCTAGCCCCCACCCCGCAGAACGGGCTGGGGTGGTGGG
>NW_026059490.1:0-57719 GCF_023721935.1 Panthera uncia
TTTATTTATTTTAATGTTTATTTTTGAGACAGAGAGAGAGAGAGAGAGAGAGAGAGAGAGAGAGATGGGGAAGGAGCAGAGAGAGAAGGAGACACAGAATCTGAAGCAAGCTCCAGGCTCTGAGCTGTCAGCACAGAGCCCAACGTGGTTCTCATACCCACAGACCACGAGGTCATGACCTGAGCCAAAGTTGGACACTTAACCAACTGAGCCATCAGACTCCCCTAAACTTTTAGTTTTAATGTTTATTTATTTCGAGAGGGGAGTAGGGGCAGAAAGAGAGGGAGAGATAATTCTAAACAGGCTCCTCATTGTCAGTGCAGAGCCTGATGCAGGGCTTGATCTCATGAACCATGAGATCATGACCTGAGCAGAAATCAGAAGTCGAATGCTTAACTGACTGAGCCACCCATGTGCCCCTATACATAAAACTTTTGATATGTGCTACCAGATACACATTGCCCTTCTAAGAAGTTCCATCAACACTTTGTAAAGTACCATTTTCCTATACCCTATCTACACTAGGAATTCTCAACTTATAAATCCTTTGATCACCTGAAGAAATTTCAGGGTTTTTTTTTTTTTCAACTTGTTTACATTTCAGTTTTCATTTACTTTTATTTGTTACTAGTTCAATAATTTTTCATCCATTTATTCATTCTTTGTATGTCTTCTTTTGTGAACATTCTATTCCTATCCTTTGCCCATTCTTTTTTTTTTTTTGTCCTATTGGGATACTAGTCTTTTTCATATTAGTGATTTACAAGTGTTCTTTGTATATTAAGGACACTACCACTTTGCTATACTTATTGCAGATACTTTTTCCATGTATCCTTTGACATTTTGTTTTTCATGTTGTGTTTTTGTCGTGGAGAGGTAAAATAACAACAAAATAATGTAGTTATATCAAATCACCTTCTGTGGTTTTGTATTTTTATGACATTCTTTTCATCCATTTCTGACTATATTGACTCATTGCTTGTGCCCGGCTGAATCTGAGGCTTCAACGAAGGCCAAATAGCTAAGAATTCATTCTAACAAGACAGAGGCTGTGTCAGTAAAAATGCAAAAACATCAAGAAAATATGTCTGAGATATTTCTGCCCTCTTCCCCCGCCAATTATGGGGTCCCCATGCGGTGGTTCCTGAAGGTCTAAAAGCAGACATTTGTAAGATGGCCTTTCCACAAACACACAAAATGAAGAAAACCATCTCTTCTTTGTGAAGAAGGTCTTCTGCCAGTCCCAGTGTGGGCAGTACCAAGGACTGAACTGAGTCTAAGTAACAGAGAGAATGGAAGCAAACTAATGTAGAAGATAAAATCCATGCTGAAGAGCTAACGTATAATAGCCATCATTTGTTAAGTGTCTACTCAGCATCCTCCAATGTCTTACATGATAGATAATCTTGTCCTCATTTTATGTATCTTAAAAACTAACCAACAAACAGGCTTACAGAGGTGAAATGTTTGGTCCAAGGGCATAGAGCTAGTAAGTAGAAGAACTGGGATTTGAACTCTGATCTGAGATGCTTCCAAAGATAGTATTATTCAGTATCCATCTTGACAGGCATGGCGCTAAGTGCTTTACATATATTAGCTCTTTTAATGTGTCAGCAAGTGTTTGAGGTAAGCATTTCTATTTTAAAGATGAGAACACTGAATCCTAGAGTGGCTAAGAAGCATGCCCAAGATCATATAACTAACAGGTTGCAGAATCAGGAATTGAACCAAAACATTTTGACTTTGACACCTTTGCTCTTTTCTTCACCCAGATCTTTTCTTTCTTTTTAAATTGTACTTTTAAAAGACAACTTTATTATTTATACTTATTAAATGTTCATGCTTGTTGAAATTTCAAGTAATACATGAAACAAATCCTTGTTGTTTCAACCACTCCATTCTGCTTGCTCACAGTATACGTTCTGAATTAGCAGTCATTCTTGGGAGAACTTAGCACCCTAGATTCACCCCCCCCCCCTCCCCAACTGCCATGCTTTGAAGGTTATGTCCTGGTCTGTTATCTTCATGAAAATATATTTTTGGATAACTACTAAATGGGGAAAAGGAATAATTTATATAATTACCAAGCAATATTGGTGATGTCAAGTGTGACCAGAGTACCTGGAAAAGTTAATAAGTGAATGATTGTTTAATTACTTAACTACTAATGATTTTCCAGGAATTGAACCATTTGGTTTTGCACCTGAACATTTCCTATTAAGTCAATTGGAAATAACCTGTGAGACAGCAGAATTGTGAACTCCAAAGGTCATTGCATTGGGGTCACCATTATTGATTCCACCGTGGGGTTCCACTAAAACATCTATTGAGATATCGACCAATTATTTTAATGCATCCTTTCTTTTACTAGGCATGAGTAATGTATTGGGCAATCAAAATAAAACTGTGCTTTCCAAATCTTGCTCCCCAAATTGGAACTTTTTTCTCTGATGTGCTTATATTTCCTTTTGATTGGTGTCCTTACTACAAAATATTTCCCCCAAACTAGGTCATATATTAAATTTGACTGTATAAATGAGAAACATCAGATTTCAGAAAATCTTTTGATGCATAGAGATCATTTGTATTTGGGCATTTTCCCACCCCCCTTTTCCCAACACACACACATAGAGACAATCCAAATCACCCCCACAATTTCTCCCTTCCCTCAACTAATTGGTTTTGGGATATTCAGCAAACACTAGGGCATGAATAATTCAATGAGAGTTATTAGAAAGAAACAAAGGTGAGATAATTTTTTTTCCTGGATACAAAGAAAATGTTTCTTATCCTCAGAGTTTCGCCTTTTAGCAGGTGTCAGAATTGCCTGGAGGGCTTGTTAAAACAGGTTCCTGGGGCGCACAGCGGGATTGCGAGATACTCTGATTCAGGGATCTAGGGTGGACTCTAAGAATTTCCATTTCTCACGAGTCGTGTGTGTTGCTGATTGTGGTGGTTTTAAAACATGGACACAGGTTCTTCAACACGTCACCTTCCCTTTGAGCTTTCCTATGCCTCGGCTTCTCTATCACCTCCATATTCAGCCAACCTAAAAAGCCTGTGGATTTTACCCTTGGAATATTTCTCACATCTGCTGTTTTCCATGCTCTGACTACCACTGGCCTACACTCTTCATCTCTCACCTGAGCTACTGTAATCATCTCTTTATTCTTCTGCATGTCTCTAATACTGCCCCTGCCTTAAATCCATCTACCACTCTGTAGACAGTGTAATCATCTTATGCTAAAATCAATTCCTTCTTGTCTTTCCTTCCTATAATGTCCTCATTTGTCTTTTAAAACTCACTTCAGAAATTATCACCTTAAGGGAGCCGTCCTGGAAACCCCTCCAGGGCTAGATGCTTCTCTTTTGTCTCACGTATCCCCCTGTGTGTACTTTTAACTTAGTTTATTTTCCATTTATTGAAATTGTGCGTGATGGTTTCTTCCACTAGACTGGTAAGGCACTTCAGGCAAAAATTATAGCTTCCTCGTCTTCCTACCACAACCACCTAAGATAGGAACATAATAGGTTATGCTGAACCAGATGCCATTCATTCATTCAACAAATGTTACTGAGGGACTCTTGATTTCGGCTCAGGTCTCTGAGTTGGGCTCTGCACTGGCAGCACAGAGCCTGCTTAGGATTCTCTCTCTCCCTCTCTCTCTCTGCCCCTCCCCTACTCATGCTCTTCCTCCTGTCCGAAATAAATAAACATCTAAAAAAAATTTTAAAAACCCAAAATTTTACTGAGCACTGTTATGGGCTGAATTGTGTGCCTCCTTCACCCTACTCATATATTGAAGTCCTAACTCCCAGCACCTCAGAACGTGGCTCTATTTGGAGACAGGATCTTTAAAGAGGGTAATTAAGTGAAAATGAGGCCATTAGGGTGGGCCCTACTCCAATACGCCTAGTGTCCTTAGAAAAAGAGGAGATTAAGACATATGCAGAGAAGCCTACCTCAAAACTAAAGATGGAAGTCTTGGAAGAAACCACCTCTACCAACACCTTGATCTCAGACTTCTAGCCTTTAGAAATGTAGGAAGTAAATCTGTGGTTTAAATCACCCAAGACTTGCTATTTCATTATGGCAGCCCTAGCATATCCAAGCACCCGGTTAGTCCTGGGGTGATTTAGCTGAATCCCCCACACAGGGTCTCTGCTCTCATGGAGTTTGCCATCTACTGGGTGTTTCTTAGATGCAAATGGTAATTCAATTCGACACAGTAAATGGGCTCTGCCCGAGCAGCCATAGGTGTGCAATGATGGCCCAACCCAATACTGATTTCAAGGGATTTACAGGATGACTTCAGAGACAATGTTTAACATGCATAGTAAAGTGAAGAGACAGTTCAGGACCACCTAAGAATGAGGACAAAAATGTCATTAGGAAGGCCAAAAGAGGGAGGGATTGTTTAGGGCAAAGTATATGTGGAGATCACCTAAACAGATCTCAAGGAGGTAGAACTTCAGATAGGCAGGGCTTAGACTGAGAAAAATGGAGCCTATATTCTGGGAAAAGGACAACATGAACAAAGATACAGAAGTGGTTAGCCTGATGCTTTCGGTGGTAGAGTCTATACTTAGCAAATCATCTGTGGGAGAATAAGGGGAGTTATTACTAGCAATTGCCACTGTTTCTATGTATTTTCTATGTGCCAAGCACTGTGCTAAATGCTTTATAAATGTTGCCTCATTTAATGTTTTAGACAAAGCTACAAGTAGATAGTATTATTTTTATCTTACAAGTTAAAGGCCAAGACTTAGGGCAGTAAAATAATTACCTATGGCTATTACAGGTCATTTGTTAAAAGAATAAATGAAAGGATGGCATGTAACAATGATTGGTAAGGAAGGAATGTGATATCTTTTATAAGAAACAATAAAATGAGAATAATTGAAAGTTTACTCTGATGGCCATTTGTAGGGTGATATGGGTCAGTGATTCTCCAACTTGACTGCATGTTAGAATCACCTGGAGAACTTTGAAAGCTCCCAATGCCCACACTGTACCGAGTACATAAGATCTTTACCAGAAACCTCTTCCCTCAAATCCTTCCTCCTGGTCTTCTCCTCTCTCTCACACACACCCGCTCCAAACCTATTCCCTCCATCTTTTCTATTTTTATTGCAGTTATTTTTGTTGTATTTTGCCTATGTCTCCATATCAGATTAACTCTCTTAAAAATGTGTCCCAATAGGAGCTTTCCTCTTGTAGCAAATCTACTGAGGACTGTCTATCTCTTCACTGGTAGTACCAGATTAAGAACAAGCAAGTTGGGGCACCTGGGTGGCTTAGTCAGATGAGCTAACTCTTCGTTTTGACTCCGGTCATGATCTCAGGGTTCCCAGGATAGGGCCCTGTGTCAGGCTCTGCCCTGACAGCACAGAGACTGCTTGGGATTTTCTCTCTCTCTCTCTCTCTCTCCCCCCTCCCCTGCACGCACGCGCGCGCGCACACACACACACACACACACACACACTCTATCAAAATAAATAAATAAGCTTAAAAAAAAAAACAAGAAAGTCATAGACTTTCTCTAGGTTTTCTCCTAGTTCCTGAGACTATCTATCTATCCACCCTCCATCTATCCACCCATCTCTCCATCCATTTAACTGTAGCACTTGTAAGGCAGGGTAACTCTGGAATATATTGTAAATATTTAATCCTCTTCTTAATTTATTGATATGTTTGTATAATTCTCCCATCTCCTATATCTATTGTAAACTTCTTTTTGTTTGTCTGCCTATTTCTGCTCCTTTTACCCACTGAATCCCCCAAGTGGTAAGAACCACACCTGTTTTATTTACTCTGAACACAAAGTAGCACAAAGCAGCTTCACAGGTAGTAGTAAATATTTTTTCAAGAAAGATGTCAATATCCTTTCTACCAAAAGAAAGGTTAAGGGACTGCAGAGCCCAGCTGAGCATATTAGCTCTAGCTTTAGTGTGAATTCTAAATTATGATGGAAAATACAGCTGGCAGGGTGCTAGCTGTATGTTTTCTTCTGCCCACCATGGCTGGGCACGATGAGCTGTTCTGTAATCACAGGAGGGGCATGCGTACACAGGTAGGCTCAGGGAGCTTTTTGGTCTGGCTTCTGGCACAGTGACTCTGCCTGAATGACTCCCCTTCACTCCATTTCTATTTTCCGACAGGTGACACAATCAAACTTCTTATGCAGCGGTTCCCAGATTCATTAACTCAGGAGTTTGTGCAGACTGAAAATATAAACAGGGTCAAGAAAACTTTAGATAAATTAATAAAAGACAGATCTGATGATTTGTGGTTCAGAAGGGAAAAGGAAGTTAGGGATGTGAGTTATCTCTATGTCTGATAATATCCCCCAGAGTAGCCTCCCTTAACAAATGTCTTCTTGGCCCTGTCCTCAGGGATGGCCAAACCGCATTTCCTTCTTATTTCAGGGGTAGAGAAATACGGTGAAGTCACTGATTCTACAAGTACCTGGGACTCCATTTCAGTCTGAGACATATGTGAGCAAATGATTCTGCCCTACATGTCACAACCGAATCCCTAGCAAGAAGTGGAGATTTCAGAAAAGCCCAAAGGTGTCTCCTGCTCTGATAGTCCTTAAGTTTTGCTTTCTTTTTTTGGCTTGCAACAGCAGAAATTTATTTTCTCATAGTCATGGAGGCCAGAAGTCTGGAATCAGTCTTTCTGGACAGAAACTGAAGTGTCAGCATGGTTACATTGCTTCGTGAGGCTCCAGGCCATATCCATGCCTTATCTCCGAGCTTCTGGTGGCTTCCAGCATTCCTTGGCTTGTGGCCACATCACTGCCATCTCTGCTCCTGTCCTCAGTTGCCTTCTCCTCTGTGTGTCTGTTCTTCCTCTGCCTTTCTTTTTTAAACACTTGGGATGGCACTTAATATCCACCAAGATAACCCAGAGTCATCTTGTCATCTCAAGATGCTTGATTTAAGCACACCTGCAGAAACTTTGTCACTCAAGGTAACATTCACAAGTTCCAGAGATTAGGGCCAGGGATTAAGACATGTTAATATAGAGACTATGATAAAAATTTATTTCTCTCATAAAAGGATCCTGGAAATAGGCATCCCAAGGCTGGTAAGGCAGTTGTACAATGTCAGCAGAGTGATAGTTGTGAAGTAATTGGCCAAATGTATTATGAAGCAAATTTCAAATCAGAATTGTATAAATGCCTATTAAAATGTGAAGCAAGGATTCTGTGGTTGATTCTATTAATACCAATAAGAAAAGCATACAGGAGAACCCAAGGGGCATTTTGAAGAAGATTGCTCAGTTTCTGTGGCTAAGACTCCCATCCAAAGGGATTCTTTATTTAAGAAGGGTGGAAACACAGCTTGCCATCACATCACTTCAATGCTACCTTTTTGGGAAAGTGTAGAGGACAGCTTAAAATTTCTTTTAAAATGTGTTGACTTTAGGCCTCATTATTTTACTTTTCAGAAATGTTCCAGACATTGTAAATAACTTATGCAGAATGAAGGATGACAGGTCAATTAGCTGCCAAATCAAGAATGAGAAACTGGGGGACGTTTGTACTGGAAAATTCCACTTAACCCAAGCAGCCAAGGTCCAGGGAAAGCTGACATTTAGGAGAGGATAAATACAAACAGTGTTTTCCTGGTGCTGTTAATAACGTGGACACTGAAAGAGCAGGCCAGAGAAACTCAACCCAAAACAGACAATGGCAACTTCCTGCCTCTTTAAAAAATAACAATAGCTACAACAAACCCTGGGATGAAGCTCAGGCAGTAACAATAAACAAAAGAGCGGAAATGCGCCTTTGAGACTTGAGATTCCAAATGGCTGTAGCCACTTGTCAAGGATTATTGTGTGACCACTGACCACAAACTGTTTCCTTGGCCATCCAACAGTGAGAGCTAAAGAGCATGAGGGCCCCAAGGGTTCTTCTGTGTGAAAGGTGGGGTTGTAGTGCTCAAATGCTCAGGAGGCCTGAACTCCATCGCTAAGCTTGAAAAGCATTATTTTCTTAGCAACTGAATTTCCAAAGGGCGGAGGGCCACAGGGGCTGCTTTGTGTTGGGAGGAAGCGTCCATAACCTTGTCGCTAGTTAAGTAGAGAACAGTTCTTAATAATTTCTAAAATCAGAAAAAACAAAATGCTAATACTTTGAGGAAATCAACTCAAAACCAGGAATGGCAAATATCATTAGGGTATTCAATTTAATATATTGGTCATGAATGCTAATGTGATTGAACAGATGTGGATGGGCTGCAACATTATACATTTTGCTCTAGATTTTCACGACCTGGTTCATGGTTTTATTTGAGTGAGTCAGAGTTCTGTATGGGTTTCTTGCAGCCTAAGCACCCCTAAAGCAGGGGTGTGCCCCCTAGCAGGCAAGGCCTGTTGTGGCATTAAAACGGGTTACTGGCTATTCTTGCTGCCAAATATGAGATGATTTTTCCCTAGATGTGGGATAGGCAGTGATAAAACTGCCCAATCTGAGCTTTTTATTCTGAATAAAAAGTGAAAACCACTTAATCATGAAGTAACACAGCATCTTAACAGTGGATTGGACAATTTTATAAAAAAAAAAAAAGACCCTACGGCATAATGGAAAAGAGAAAACTTGATGCCATTGCTGGTAATTATGGTCCAGAGGGAGAAGCAGGGAATAGGCTGAAAGATGCTAAATGTCAAGGTTAGGGATGATAGTTACTCTTTTGAATTACATTTATCTTTAAGGCTTTTCTCTTTAGAATTTTTTTGAAGCTGATAACATCAATTTAAACTCTAGGCATACAAACAAAATTTTATGAAATTCAGGCTCCTGTTAAACCCCCTGTTATTTATTTTTACATATGCTAGGAAGGGATAGAGTGGAGGATGGAAGTTGCTTACGTTTAGATCTCAAGTTCAGCAGGGTATCTAGTTAAAGTCAACTAAAATTGAACAAGGTCACGTGGATTTCCCTGGCTAATTTTTATTCTTAACTGCTTTGTCAAGGTTGACATAGAACAACTGCATGTATTTAAAAGTACACAGTTTTGATGCATTTTGACATATTTATATACTTATGAAACTATCATTATAATTGTGATAGTAAACATAGCCATTATCCCTAGAAGTTTGGGTCCTTTTATAATCCCTTCCTCTTTCCCCTCCACAGTCCACATCCTATCTCCAGATAATCTCTGTTGTGTCATAGATTGGTTAGTGTTTTCTAGAATCTTATATAAACAGAGTTGTATAATATGAATTCTGTTTTGCCTGGCTTATTTCCCACAGCATAATACTTTTGAAATTCACCCATATTGTTGTATGCATTAATCGTTTATTCCATTCTATTCCAGGCAGTATTACATTATATGAATACAACAAAATTTGTTTATGCAAGTATTACATTGTATGGATATAACAAAATTTATCCACCTGTTAGTAGACATTTGGGTTGTTTGCAATTTTGGGCAATTACAAATACAGATTTTAAGAACATTCATGTAAAAAGTATTGCATGGATGCATTTTTCTTACTTTTTTTTTTTCCTTTTCTCATCGCTATTTGTATTTACCTGAATGGAAAAGCTGGAATGTATGATAGGTATATGTTTAATTTTTTAAAATTTTGATGTATGTCCCCTTCATTGGATTCAGAATATTTAAAATTTTCTCTTGAGACTTGTTTGACTCATGTGTTATTTAGAAGTATGTTATTTAATTTCTAAATATTTGTGAATTTTCCAGATACCATTCTGTTTTTGATTTCTAGCTAATCTTGCTTTGTTCAAAATATATGTGATGTAATTTCTATTCTTTTGGATTTGTTAAGGTTTGTTTTATGGCACAGAATATGGTCTATCTTGATGAATATTCATGTGCACTTGAGAAGGATGTGTATTCTGCTGTTGTTGGTTGGAGTATCTGTAAATGGCTGGTAAAGTGTGTTGATTATGTTGCTAGGTGTTCTATATCTTATTTTCTGTTCATTTTCCCTATCGATGATTGAAAGACAAGGGGCGAAACTTCAGATATCACTGTGGATTTGTGTACTTATCCTTTCATTTAAAATCCTGTTCCTAAGTAGATTCAGATTTAGGATTGTTATGTCTTTGTGGAGAATTGACTCCTTTATCATTATTTATTGTCCCAGTTTATCCACTGAAATATTTCTCTTTCCTTTTTTTATTTTTTTTTTTTTTAATTTTTTTTTTTTTCAACGTTTATTTATTTTTGGGACAGAGAGAGACAGAGCATGAACGGGGGAGGGGCAGAGAGAGAGGGAGACACAGAATTGGAAACAAGCTCCAGGCTCTGAGCCATCAGCCCAGAGCCTGACGCGGGGCTCGAACTCACGGACCGTGAGATCGTGACCTGGCTGAAGTCGGACGCCCAACCGACTGCGCCACCCAGGCGCCCCATCTCTTTCCTTTTTTTAAAGTTTGTTTCTTTATTTTCAGAAAGAGAGACTGTGCAAGGGGGGGTGGGGGTAGGCAGAGAGAGAAGAGAGTTCCAAAGCAGGGCTGGATCTTACAAACCATAAGCTCATAACCCGAGCCTAAACCAAGAGTCAGATACCCAACCAACCGAGTCACCCAGGTGTCCCCATATTTCTCACTCTTAAGTCTTTTTTCTGGATATCAATATAGCTTTTCTAACTTTCTTTTTATTGGTGTTTGCATGCCATATCTATGTCCATTTTTTTACTTTTACTTTAGGTATTCATTTATAGTTGACAAATTATAATTTATTGATAAGTTCATTTAAAGGTGATTTTTTTAGTAGATAGCATATAGTTGGGTCTTATTTTTATTTTTATCTAATTGGATAATTTCTGTCTTTTTATTGATGTGTTTATATAGTGTATATTTAATGCAATTATATTGATGTAGTTAGTTTTAAATCTACCATTTAAAAATTTTTGTTAAGGTTTATTCATTTTTGAGATTCAGAGAGAGATAAAGTGTGAGTGAGGGAGGGGCAGAGAGAGGGAGACACAGAATCTGAAGCAGGATCCAGGCTCTGAACTATCAGCACAGAGCCCAACGTGGGGCTTGAACTCATGAACTGTGAAATCATGACCTGAATCGAAGTTGGATGCTTAACTGACTGTGCCACTCAGGCACCCCTAAATCTACCATTTAAATTAAATTAAAAATAATGAAAATTAATTTTACATTTACCTTCATTTATTCGATTTTCAGTGCTCTCCATTCTCCTTGGCTCTTTTTTGTTTTGTTTTGTTTTGTTTTGACATGTGTATAGCCCTGTGATCTCTGGAGTTCTCTCTTTATATAACTATCTCTTCTCTGGCATTCCGTCCTATAACCTGTAACTGCTTTCATCTCCCTGGGTCATCAGGTCTGTGTCTTCCAATCAGGGAGCCACCAAGTTCCACTTGTGCTCTCCGTCTTTGCACCAGGACCTGTCGATGAGGCAACTGTAGGATTCACCTCATTTGTTTCCTGGACTCTCAAGGACTACTGTCCTTTGTTGCCTGATGTCTAATGCCTTGAAGATCACTGTTTCACATATTTTGTCCAGCTTTTTATGTTGTTTCATGAAGGAGGATATGTCTAGTGCAGTGTTTCATGGGTTTTGAATCTCTGCTATTGGATACAAACATCTTTAGTTAAGTCTTCTTTAATTTTTCTTTTTTAATGTTTATTTATTTTTGAGACAGAGAGAGACAGAGCATGAACAGGGGAGGGGCAGAGAGAGAGGGAGACACAGAATCTGAAACAGGCTCCAGGCTCTGAGCTGTCAGCACAGAGCCCGATGCGGGGCTCGAACTCACAGACCATGAGATCATGACCTCAGCCGAAGTCAGACGCTTAACCGACCCAGCCACCCAGGTGCCCCAAGTCTTCTTTAGTGTTATTGAAGATTGTTAAGTAAAATGAGTCATTTATCATTTTGGAATGTTCCACTTTATCCTTGGTTGTGTGCCTTATTTGGAAGCCTGCTTTGTCTGACACTGATAGAATCACTCCAAATTTCTTATGATTAGTATCCACGTGGTATATCTTTTTCCAATCTTTAACTTTTGACCCTTCCCATTTGCACACACATGTACACATGGGTGTTGATGTGTCTGTGTGTTTTATTTTGGAAGATAACTCTTGCTTTTTTATTCATTTGCAGAATTTTGCTTTTAATTGAAATTACTTAGACTAGTCTTTTCCTGCAGACCTTTCTCTGATGATGGAAATGTTATAAATTATCTGTCCAATATGTTAGCCATTAATCAGTTGGCTACTGAGCATTTGAAGCATTGCTAGTGTGACTGGGGAGCTAAGTAGATTATTTTAGTAAATTTTTAAATAATATTAGGAGCTCCACATGGCCTGTGGTTAGTGTATTGGACAGCAGGAGTTTAGAGCATCTACATTTAAGGTAATTATTGATATATTTGGGTTTGAGCTTACCATATTGTTACTTGTTTTATATTTTTTGTATTTTCCATCCCTCTGTTCCATTTTTTCCTCTTTATTTTGTGTTTAATATATTTATTATCTTCCTTTTTTCTCCACCATTGGCTTTTTAGCTATATCTTTTGTTTTGTTTTGGTGTGTGTGTTTGCTCTAAAGTTTCTCATAATCATCTCTAATGATCAGAGTCTACCTTTAAATGATACCCTATTTCCTCATATACAAGAACAGTACAAATATACTTCCATTGCTTCCTCCATCCTTTGTGCTGTTCTTATGCATTTTACTTCTACTTGTATTACAGACCATACAATACATTGTCATTATTTTTGCTTTTAACAGTCAATTAACTCTTAAGGAATTTGTTTTAAATGCAAACTGGGAAGTGTAATATATTTTTGTTTTATTTTCATTTTTTAAAAAATGCTTTTATTTTTGTTACAGTAGAGTTAACATGCAGTGTTATATTACTTTCAAGGGTACCACGTGGTTCTTTTGTACAGTTTTCATCTTTCCACTAAAGTTAGCCTTTAACCTGCATGTTTTTCCCTTTTTCATGGTTACTATTGACATTTTAATCAGGGTGTTATATTTTTCTGCTATTTATTTTATGTTTATCCTACGTATTCTTTGTTTCCTTTCTTCCTTTTGCTGTTTTCTTTTGAAGTAGGTACTTTTTGTGATTCCTTTTTATTTTCTTGATTGTGTTTTAACTCTAATTCTTTGCTTGGTTCTGGAAACAGTTGCTTTAGCCTACAGAACACTTAAATAGTTAACTCAGCACAGTGAAGTTACAGTTAACTGTGCCCAATCTACCTTCAAGTAACATTGTACTGCTTCACATATAATAATAGAACCTTACAGTAATATATTTCCAGTTCTCACCTTACAGCCTTTATGCTGTAGTTGTCAAACCTTTTACTTTTCTTTGTATTATAAATCTCACCCTGCATCATCGTTATTTTTCCTTTAAGTCAGAGATTGATAAACTAAAGTCCAGCCTGCCCTCTGTTTTGGTAAATGAAGTTTTACTGTATCACAGCCGTACCAATTCATTTACATGCTTTTTTAATGGGTGCTTTCATGATACAACTGCAGAGCTGAGTAGTGCCACAAAGACTGTATGGCCTGCATTATCTAAAATATGTACTCTCTTACCTTTTCCAGAAAAAAGTTTACCATTCCCTGTTTTAAATGGCCAATTATTGTTTAAAGACCTTCCTATAATAAGTAAATGATCAATATTTGGCCATGTAGTCACCATTTCTGATGTTTCTTCTTTTGTACAGATACATATTTCTATCTGCTATCATTTTCCCTGTGACTGAAAGATTTCTTATAACATTTCTTTTTGTGCAGGCATGATGGTGATGGAATCTTTCAACTGTGGTATATGTAAAAAAAATATTTATTTCACCTTTGTTTTAAATGGATATTTAAAAAACAGATATTTTTGCTGAGTGTAGAATTCTATGTTGATAATTTTTTAGTACTATATAGGTGTTGCTTATTTGCATTGTTTTTGATGAGAAATATAGTTTCATTCTTATTCTTCTGTACATATTATGACCTTCTTTTGTAGCTGCTTTTAAGATTTTCTTTTTATCACTGTAGTTAAGAAATTTGAATATGATGTGTATTGGGGTAGTTTTCTTCATATTTCTTGTGCTTGAGGTTCGTTGAGCTTCTTGGATCTGTGGGTCTATAGTTTCCAACAAATTTGGAAGTTTGTGAGCTATTATTTCATAAGTTCATTCTGTTCCCCTTTGAGGATTCCAATTATATACATGTTGGGCACTTTCAAGTTGCCCAGATCTCATGAATGTTTTGTTTAATTGTTTATTTTTATTCTTTTTTTCTGTGTATTTTATTTTGAGTAGTGTCCCTTACTATGTCTTCCAGTTTACCAATATTTTCTTCTGCAATATCTAAAATGACATTAACTCCACATGGTGTGTTTTTGATCTCTGAAAGATCATTGTGTGTCTTTTAAAAATATTATATATATTCCATATTTTTACTTAGTATGGTCAATTTTCCCTGTAGCATTTTGGTCATATGGAATATAGATGTAATAACTATAATAAGGTCTTTGTCCATAATTCTATCATTGCTGTCAGTTCTGAGTTGGTTTTGATTGTTTAATTTATCTCTTCATTACAGGTCACCTATTCCTGCTGATTTTCAAGTGTGGTAATTTTTTAAACTAAATGCCAGACATTGTGATTTTTACCTTTTTGGCTGCTATATATTTTTGTGTTCCTATAGGTATTCTAGAGTTTTGTTCTGGGATATGGTTAAGTAATCAGAAAAAAGTTTGGTGCTTTTGAGTCTTGCTTGTAAACTTTGTTAATCTGGATGAGGGAAACACTTAATGGAGGGCTATTTTTACCCCACTACTAAAGTGAGACCCTTCTGAGTACTTCTGTTTGGCAGGATCCCGATGGCCTCCATATTTTTGACCCCTGCTGTTACTCTTATTATTAAGCTGCAATACATGGGAAAAGAGGTTTTGCAGATATAATTGTTACTAATAAGTTGAGTTTAAGATAGAGAGATGATGATCCAGGTAGACCTAACCTCTATGAGCTTTTTAAAAGCAGACACTTCTTGGGGTGGCTGGGTGGCTCAGTCAGTTAAGCATCGACTTCTGCTCAGGTCATGATCTCACAGTCTGTGGGTTTGAGTCCCACATGTGGGGCTCTGTGCTAACAGCTCAGAGCCTTGAGTCTTCTTCAGATTCTGTGTCCCCCTCCCCCGCTGCCCCTCCCCCGCTGTGCTGTCTCTCTCTCTCTCTCTCTCTCTCTTTCTCAAAAATAAACATTAAAAAAATAAAAATCTTTCTCAGAGGTCATTGTTTTTTGTTGCCTCATGTCCTGTGTTTTGGAAGCCATTGGTTCATATATTTTGTCTAACTTTTTATTGTTTCAGGAATGAGGGTAAATTTATTTTCTGGTACTTCATCGTGATCAGAAGTAAAGGTTCTCAGTTAAATACACTTGGGATCGGGCACTGTTTAAATCCAAGGTTGGAGGCTAAAATTCTCAAAACTGCTCACCCTGTGGATGATGGGGGTATTAACATCCTCTGTGTTTATAGATTGAGGATACCATGTTAATTATAACAATCCACCAATACTTTTTATGTAGATGTAGATTAAAATATTAAAACAAAAAGTCTAGTAAAGTCAACTGAGTTCTGAAAGAGAAGCAGGATAGGTTGTCTGAAACTGTTGGTTTCTTCACAGTTCGATTTTCCTATCCCATTTTAGGAGTCAGGTTGATTTCCAATTTCAAGAGTGGGGATCTGCAGTGATCTGATCTCCCTCCATGCTCACTGAGTCCTTTATTATTCTTATAGTAATATCAGCTCATAGTTGAAAAAGGGGTTCCTCAATCTTGGCATCACAAACCATTCTTCAGATTCTCCAGAAGGCATTTCCTTGGATTTCCTTGGATATCATTCTCTTCTTTATTCATGAGTTTCTGCAGCGAGGTGCCACAGGGTCTGGAGGTGGGTGTGAGAAGGGGAAATGGTCGTTATGAAACAGTCCTGATGGTTGAAACGTATGAGCTACTTTAGGGGCTTTATTTTGTGTCACAGTGATGAGCAGCTTCCTCCCCTGTTCCAGGGACAGGCAGCGAGTCCTTGCTCTGCCTGGCTGCTGCAGCTTTCTCTAGCTTACCTGCAGTGCAGCCTTCTGAAGCTGGGTCTGTGTGTGTTTGAGGGCAGGGGAGATTCTTGTGTACTTGCTTTGAAGAAAAAAAAAGTCATGGCTACTAATGGTTTCCATAAGTAACACTGCTATTTTCACATAGAAACAAATGTTTTCAAAAGAAATAGCTTTTATAGAACTGGCCACACCATAGAACTTTAGGCTTAGGGTGGAATTAAAGAGGCCAAAGCCACAGCATTCAAGTGTATAAATAGGTGAGAGAACCATGTAGGTATTGTGGAATAAGTTTGTTAAATCTAAATATATTCTTTAAAGGGTGGTTTTCAAATTTTAACATGCATGTAAATCACATGGGAAACTTATTAAAATACAGATTCTGATTCTGGAGGTCTGGTGTGGGGCCTGAGAGTCTCCATTTCTCACAAGCCTCCAGGTGATGCCTATGTTGCTGGTTTGGGGACCACACTTTGAGTAGCAAAGTTCTGAAGGAATATATTCAGGAGTAAATATATGAGAAAAACAGAAATAACAGTTACAATTGGTATTGTTTTATTTAGTCAATACCTAAAGGCCTAGCTCTCGTGTGTAATAAACTATAGTCAGTGATATGGGAAAAGGGAGAATCGGAATAAAGCCTCTCCTTATAGACATTAGAAAATAGAGGTTTAAAATATATATAAAGCATTAGACTGTAAGTAGCATAGTACAGTACCTAATGGTTAAAGATACCTGGGCTTGAATCCTAGTCTGTGAAAAATTAATGAAATTACTTAACCACTGTGCAGATCAATTTTCTCATTTGTGAATGAAAAAAAGAGGGTAATGATAGCACCTATAGCCTAGGCATGTTGCAAGAGTTAGATGAGTTGATGCCTATAAAGACACTTAGAACAGTGACTGGTACATTGAAAGGACCAAAAATTGCTTTTTAATACAAGCTGAAAGGTGAGAAAAGTTATAAAAAGAATTTAGATAAAGTATGAAGTTCAGTCCCAACCAATGGTCGGTGACCATTTCTTTCCAATCCCGCATCTAGAAATAGACAGTTTTTTGTTCTGTCAAATACCAGGCAGATAGAGAGGGAATTGGTTTTCTCTGCTATATAGGGAGAGATGGGAAAGGAATTTAGAAAAAAGATGTGAAAAAGTTTTCATCAATGTTGCTTTGTATTTCTGATATTTGTTCTTTTCTTCCATAAACCCAGAAGAATTGGATTTGAACTTTGGCTATGCTACTTATTACCTGAAGTAATGATATATTTATTAATTTGTCTGTGCCTCAGTAGCCCTATCTGTAAAATGGAGATAACAATGCCCGTGTGATGGTATAGCTGTGAAAATTAAAAGCAAAAATGTGGTAGGTTGAATAATACGCCCCCAAAAGATATCCAGGCCCTTTTCCCGGGAAATAGTGCATGCTGTCTTAGATGGCAAAAGAGATTTTGCAGATATGATTAAGAATTTTGAGATAGAGAAATTATTCTGGGTTATCTGGGTGAACCCAATACAACCACAAGTGCCCTTATAAGAGGAGGGCCAAACAAGATTTGACACAGAAGAAGGCAATGTGACCACTGATACCACGTGGCTGGCTTTAAAGATGGTAAGAAGGTGGGGCGCCTGGGTGGCGCAGTCGGTTAAGCGTCCGACTTCAGCCAGGTCACGATCTCGCGGTCCGTGAGTTCGAGCCCCGCGTCAGGCTCTGGGCTGATGGCTCGGAGCCTGGAGCCTGTTTCTGATTCTGTGTCTCCCTCTCTCTCTGCCCCTCCCCCGTTCATGCTCTGTCTCTCTCTGTCCCCAAAATAAATAAAAAAAAAAACGTTGAAAAAAAAATTAAAAAAAAAAAAAATAAAAGATGGTAAGAAGGGGTCATGAGCCAAGGAGTACAGGCAATACAGCTCTAGAAGGTGGAAAAATCAAGAAAACAGATTCTCCTCTAGAGCCTGCTGAGAGAGTATGGTACAGAGGGAGTAAGGCCAATACCTTGCTTTTGCCGTAATGAAACTAATTTCGGACTTCTGACCTCCAAAATTGTAAGAGAGTAAATGTGCATTGTTTAAAGCTTCCAGCACTGTGGTGATTTGTTACAGCTGTCACAGGAAACAAATACAAACATTATGAAAAGCAGCCACGGAGTACTTCCCAAATGTTGTTTTTCATCCCTTCCCTAATTAGAGAGCCATCGCTAGCTTAAAAAATCTTTAAGTTAAGGCCCTCGTAACAGTCTTAGTTTTCCCCGAAGAAGTCTAAAGCCATGAAATATACCCTCTTTGTCTATAGGATTACATTGTAAATGAAGCAGTCCTCATGGTTCTCCAAAAGGATATTAAGAAATTTGGGAACTACACTGTTCGCGGAAAGAAGTCACAAGACTAGGTGACCAGAAGTACCAAGTGAAAACACTTGTGATTTTCACTTTGCCCCAGCAGGGTATTTGTCCTGTGGTCTGAATCAAGTCATATGGATCCTGCCAGAAATTTCAGAAGCTTCAGAACACAAAGATCTATTTATTTCAGAAGAGAACGTCAGAAGGGAGGAAAAAAGGGAAGGGATAATGATCTGTGATGTGACTGAAAAGCATCACTTATGTATCCTTTCAAATTTCAATTTGGAGTCTAAACACATTGTGTTTGGTTCTGTTTCTCTAAGTTGATGTTGACAAGCTTTTGATGTTTGAGTCAAGGAGAAAGGTTTGTGAAAAAGCTAATTTTTAGTCTTCTCGAAACCCATCACTAGTTCAGTCGCACAGTATTAAGCCCACGGGCCCTTAAATCTCGAAGAAAAATGTTCAGAAAAGCTTAGTGATTCCATTAATCGTAAAATAGAAGGATTTTTTTCTTCTCTCTCTACACACTACTTCTCCACCCTTAGACACAGGAACACACCCAGACCAGTCTGACACTTAAGGAGAACAAATAGAGTCAAGTCAGCAATCAACATCAGCCTTCGTGTGTTCTCACACTACCTACTCCCTTGGATCTTCCATACTCTACTACCTGATGTGTTAAAGGGATGATCTGAGTTCCTAGCACAAAGGTTTGTGATTATTCATTCATTTAAGTATTTTTGAGACTCTACCATGTCGCCATGTTAACTTGAAGTAACACGTAATTAGACACATTAGATTTGCCAAGACTTAATAGAGAGTTCAAAGCCTCCATAAAAACATGGCATATGATAACCATTTTAGTTAGCCTGGCAAGTAGCCTGGGCACCCTTTGAAAACTCCAGCCTTTAATTTTGAGGGCCCAGAAGTTGATCCTTAAATGAGATATTTATGGCAGCATTTGGGAAAATGTGACATGCTATGTAAATGTTAGATAATCCTTATAATAATTGCAACAACCACATCCCACTAGAAAACATTTGGAGGACAGTCTGTACAGTGGAGGTTCATGTAGTCATGTAAAGCTTCTCTCCAAATGGATTCTTCCTCTATAAAAGGGTGCAGACCATTCCTGACTTCTGGTCTCCACATAGAAAAGAAGAATCTTACTCGTGCTGGAACTGCATTGAGTGTGCCTCCTGAGTGAATCCTTCCAAACCCGACAGTAAGTTTGAGTCCTGGTTCCTGTATGCAGTATCACATAAAGCAGGTGATGCAAATGGCAGGTTTTACCTTTCTTCCTTCTCTCTTGTACTTTTTCCTCTTGTATTCTCTCCAGCCAGCCCTTTTGTTCCCCCAGGCCACCAATATCCCAAATCGAATCCCTCATTCTAAGGGTCACAGTTACACTACTCTTAACACCATCATGAATCAGGAAGGAGAAAACATGCTGTTTTGAGTGTTACAAATAGGCGTCGTGAAGTTCATGCAGAAAGACACATCTGTGTATCTCAGTTTAGAGAAGAAAACTGGGGCCAAATCAAGGAGGACCTTGTGTGCTGGAGGAAGGCATCTCAACTTCATTCTGAAACTAGAGGTTGTTTTTTGAAGAGATTTTAAATAGGTTATTGTACGATTAGATTTGCATAGGAGATAGAGTATTCTAAAAGCAGTGCAGAGGACAGATGAGCCTTCTACAGGACTGTGTGTTGGGTGGGGTGAGGTGGTCAGTATGATGAGGGCAGGCTTGGGGGCAGACAGACTCATGAGGAAGGTATTGTGGTGGTGCAGGCAAACAGTGGTAAGACTGACTTAAAACAATTACAAGGGGAACGGAGTAAAAGGAATTAGATGGGTAAGTGGTGGCATTAAGATGATGGCATCTGTAGGAAATACATGCAAAGTACATGAAAGTGGGAGTCCAGGCATCAAACAGAAGAATAGGTAGGCAGATGAGAGAGCTAGGTAAAAACAAAACAAAACAAAGCAAACTTCCACATTCCTCCAAATGGAAATAATAGTTCTTCCTCGACTAAATTGTTATTGTTTGTACTTCATTATGGCCCTTAAGATACTCTACTTTATAGTTTGTTGTTTTTTTTAATCAATGTACTTTATCCTGCTACTGAGTGGTAAATTTCTATGGCACAGAGACCGTTAGTCGTCTTTGTGTTACACACCTGAAATGTCTCATTCTATGCCCTAGAGTAAAGAAGCACTAAGTGTGGTGAAAGAATGAAAGAATGAATTAAATATTACAGGACAGCGTAGTTTGTATAAGTCATTCAATACTTGCAATATCTTTGGGAAAAGTAGGTATGGCAGTTGCTATTATTCCCATTTTTCAGATGAGAAAACCTATGGTCAGAAAAATTAATATAATATAGCTAATAATCGGCAGAGCTGGGTTCATACATTTGGTCTGGCATCTACCACTCAGCTACACTGTGCTTCATAAATGTCTCAGGGTCTTCTCTCACAACTGTTTATCTTAATAAACTAGCTAGCAGATTTTCTGGCCATGACCATGTTAAGTACCACAAAAATAAAGATGGAAAAGAATGGAGTGGGATGTCAAAGACAAACCCACTAAGTGATAGAGTGCTTAGCAACAGGCAAAAAAGCAGGAAAACCATATGGGTCAGTAACGCCTGTTGATACTCAACATCATTCTCTTCCTTCCAAACTCTCTCCTCTGTGCAAGCACTGAAAGTCTGGAAACTCTGTTTCCTTTTACTGGAAGGATTTAGGTTTTGATTTTACCAAAGAGAGGTGTTCCCACAAGATGTAGAATGTGGAAAAGGAGAGGCCATTTTCTAGCCACAGTATGGGCAGGCACATGGTTTTCCTGAGGATTTCCAGATAACCCCCTGAGAATCACCTGCTCTTGTACCACAGTCAGCTAAGGTCATGGGTACCAGTCTCCCATGAAGTCTTCATTTCCTGAGTTAGTAAATGCTAGCAGTGGTATCCCTGTTCATCACACCACCTAGCCTTCCAATGCTTGCATAAGTTGCTGAATCCTTATATTAAATCCCTTTATGCTTTAAATATCGAGAGTGGTTCCGCTTTCTTGATTCATGCATCCTACAAAGAAGATACAAGTATTAAAAGAGTGTTGCAAGATGAAATCATGTAGTTGAGAAGCAAACATCCCTGTTGGCTCATCCACCTTTAGAGCATTCTTACAATACAACATAGTCCTTTATTTGAGAATACAGAGGAGTGGATCATAGATCGACAAGTACTTTGACTCACAGTGGTTTGAACGCAAACTTTCAATAGCTTGATGGCGGGGCTTGATATTTAGAACATTTAGTTTCCCAGAATACTTGACTCTTCAGATGAGCCCATTCCCCCCAAACCCTGGCAGAAAACTAAAGTTTTAACATGGGTAATATGGAGTTTCACAATGGCCATGTGCAGGAATGAAAGATTGCCAAACTTGAAATTTCATGTATAGTCATGTTCAGATGGGTTGCTGATAGATGGATTAAAAAAAAAAAAGATTTTTCCAGTAACCCATGGGTTGATGGAAAGATATTCAAATAGGCTGGTATTAGAGTGCCAAAAATTTCCATGCATTCCTTTGGGATTTTTTTTTCTTCAAATAAGTAAAATGAAGTTCTTAATGCCTGGAAAAAAATATCCAACAATATGACCTTACCTTTCATCAATATTGTTACTGTCCTTTGCTTTTCTAAATTCTTCTGGTTAATGCAGATAATAAAAGCCTTGTCAGCCATCCAGCTACGGTGATGACCTTTCTCTCAAATGAGCATTTCCTATTCATTTGCTGCTTTGTGCTAATTTTCTAGGCTAGACAGCATAGTTGCAAATACAGAACACGCTGGCTTTGGTTCAGTTCTTAATATCTTGGTGAGGGAGGAGGGGAACAGCTCACCTTTTTCTCAGGTCACTGGATTGCTGCCTTTTATAGTGCTGGGCAGGTTGAGTTATTCAATAACTACTGGGCATTTCCACTGCTCTCCTAAGGCACGTAGGCAATTTTGGTGTTTCAGAAACTTATTTCCTCACAAATATATTTGACGCTGAATCAAACCTTGATGAGCCAAATTTAATTTTTCCAAACTTTAGGGATGGGTAAACCTGGCTTTGTGTTCAGTTCACTAAATATCTCAAAACTATTTTTCAAATGTCCTGGGTTTGGCCAAAACCAAATATACTTTGCCAAACATTTTACTTAATTTAATAATAATAAAAAAACCCCATCTGTATTATAATGAAAATTTAATCCATATGTTTGATTCACTTTTTGCACTCAATCCATCAAAATGTTTTGTAAGAGTTATCTGAAGTCCAAGAGGCATTCTATGCCATTAAAAAAAAAAAAAAAGCCAGTATGAGCCTTTCTTCCCCCACCCCAATATATTTTTCCCTGCTAATAGGGAAATTCTGTTTTCCCAGTCCCTATCTGACCCAAGCCTTATCTGTACTCTTTCTCAGACTCGCATTGTACACCATTTCCACTCTGGTATGATCACTAATGGAAGTGGCCCATAAAGACGTTATCCATTTTGCTTTCTGGTTTTTCCTGAAGAAGGAAATAAGTGAAAGGGGGGAAAGGACAAAGAAAGAGATCCTAGCTTTTCCTTTGGGGAGGAGCCTAATTACATAAACATAAGCTATAAGAATAACATGTATCTTCTTTGGCCCTGGAGTTGAATGGCAAACCATGCCCCCACAGTTATGTGGGTGCGTTCAATGTTGAAAGGGGATAAGTGAGATGATTCAGTTTCCCCTAACTGTGATCTGTAGAGGCAGCCCCAACAGAGAATTTTTGGGAAAAAAAGACCAACCATTTGATTAAAAAAATTTTTTTTAATGTTTATTCATTTTTGATAGACAGAGAGCAAGACAGAGAGAGAGACAGAGAGCAAGAGGGGGTGGGGCAGAGAGAGGGAGACGCAGAATGTGAAGCAGACTCCAGGCTCTGAGCTGTCAGCACAGAGCCCAAAGAGGGTCTCGAACTCAAGAGCTGTGAGATTGTGACCTGAGCCAAAATTGGATGCTTAACTGACTGAGCCACCCAGGCACCCCCTAGAAGACCAACCATTTGAAAGCAGCTCACTAATTTGTATTCATTTAAATTTTAAGATGGATTTGAATAGGAAGATGCGTAGTTGGTTGATTGGAAAAGAGACTGTAGGTTTGCTCTATCAACATACTTCTCAGACTAGCTACATATCACTGGGCAACTGGCAATGAGTCATGGCTGAGGACAGGGAGGGCAGGCTCAGAGAGGGAGGCTTAGAAAGGGAGGTTGGTAGCCACGGCCGCTCTTTTCAATGAGGTAATCCTTCCTCAGCACTGCACTGCTGTCCCTGTGTTTGCTGCCAGTAGTCAAAGAGCTCCAGATGCAATTGATCTCATAGATCAGACCAGAATTGGCTTGGACAGCCTGTTCTTTCCTAGTGATTAGGACATAGCATATTTTTCTTCCCCCTCCCCCTCAGCCCTATCTTAATCTCTTGGCTGAAGGTTCTTTTGTCTTTGGATTAATCTAGGGTTAATCTAAGTTTACTTACTTGCTGCAAGCCGTGAGCTGGCAAGGTAGAGACGATCTCCAAATAACTCTGAAAATCGTGTTCTCGTCCATGTGTGCTCTGATTTATTTAACTTCTGTCGACGGTGGACTCAAACTTACCCAAAGAAACGGGGTGCATGGCTTAGTAGGATTAAATCGAAGATTAGTTCTGCATCTTATCTGAGATGAAATTCACATTTCGATGTCAGCGTGTTAGAAGGCCTCTTGACACTTGATTTTTGTCATGGAGGGTGTCTAATAGAAGAATCATGGGACATGAAAGGAATTTCAGAAAGCTGCTCTTCTGTGTAGTAACGACTGCACTTAAAATATTTCTTTAATAGAGATCTCCTTCTCCTTTAAACCCTCTCTAGAGAGACCCACAGACTCTTTGCTAATGTGTTCTGTATCTCTCTAATGTAAGGCGATTCCCTGGTGAAGCTGATTATGAGATTTGGGGAATGGAGGTGGGTAGGTAGTGAGATACTTCTGTCTCCTAAGGAAACTAAGAAGTGAAAAGCAAGAGCTGAAAACAATGTTGTGGCTGCAAGTTAAGAGAGCCGTGTCCTTCCTGGACCTAGAAACGAATTCTAGCTTGACTCGAGCTCGTGACATAACTCTGTTTTGGCCTTAGTTTCCTCATTGTTATAATGAAGAAGATCCCTCAAGCTGTAAGATCCCTTACAGCTCTAAGGTTTTTCTAGCTTGTGATTGAATTCTCCTGGGAAATAAGTTGCAGGGCTCAGAAGGGAAATGTAATCAGTACCCACTGGTTATTTAACCTCTGCCTCAGAATCTTCCTTACTCACACACGTAGCAATATACTCACCAAGCCAGGATATAAACTTTACTTTTTTACTACATACCAGTTTCATGCTTAGCGTTCGTAATGGAATTTTGTAAACTTGCTACCACCGAAGACAAAAATTGGTCCTTTGGAAACCAGGGTCAGGAGCCTGACACTCTGAGTGTCTTCCCGTGGATCAAGTGCTATGAAATGTGAGGCTTAAAAGCAAGCCTATGTCCACAAACGTTTGGCTTTCTCATAAGGGACCTTCATTATCAGGGAGGTTAGGCGCTCTAAGTTATTTCTGACTACATCCCCTTCCCTTATATTTTGTTTCTCTATAGATAAGGAACGTCTAATAGACTCTAGATGCCAAGGGGAAAGATACAATAAACAGAAAAGACATGGTTTGTATGTAAGTGAAATCCCCAGTGTTTTAGGATTATTGATCTTAATGTTTTAGTGATATTACTACTGCTTGGCAGTCTTTACTCAGGGAAAGACAGAGTTCCCACCTGGGCCTGGGTAATGCTGAGCAAGCCACTTACAAAGCAATTTTAAAGTTATGAACAGAAAGGATGGGTATGGTGTAATTTGCTGCAGAGAAATAAGAATTGAAGGGTTGAAACTTGTGCCACACTAACAATTCAGATTCCCTGCTTTCAGTGGAATGACATAAACACGTATGATACAGACACACAAACCTAAGAAAATCCCCTCTTTCTTCTCCTCAAAGGGTCAGAGAGAGAGAGAGAGACAGAGGGAGAGAGAGAAAGAACACAGGGAGGAGATAAAGTGAAAGAGAATTATGGAGCAGAAGCACACAGGTGCTGGTTTGTATTATTTCAATTTGCATGCGCCTTCTTCTTCTTCTTAGTCACCTCCCACTGGACTGAACCATATGTGACTATGGAAACAGTGATGGATGGTGAGGCCACCCATTGCCAGGAAGCCTTCTTTGCAAGAAGCTGATGTGTTTCCTTCAGGGTAGACATTAGAAGATGGTGCTTCTTTTAAGTATTTAGCAAAGTATTGAGACTCCTTTAAAAACATTCTCTTTGGGGCACCTGAGCGACTCAGTGGGCTAAGCGTCTGGCTCTTGATTTCGGCTCAGGTCATGATCTCGTGGTTCGTGAGTTTGAGCCCCGCATCGGGCTCTGTGCTGGCAGCATGGAGCCTGCTTGGGATTCTCTCTCCCTCTCTCTCTGCACCTACCCCACTCACACGCTCTGTCTCTCTTTCTTAAAATAAATACATAAATTGTAAAAAAAAACAATTTTAAAATTTTAAAATTAAATATTCCAATCTATAGACTACAAAAAGAAAATATGTTTCTTGCTTTATAGTCTCTTCTTGTGGCTGACATTACACCGTGTTGCTTAGTTGTATCACCACCTGATTTAAGGCTTAGATTCAAAAGTCCTTCAACACTCCAAAAATATCATGCATCCTCTAGGAATTATGACTAATAATACTAGTAACATTTATTGAACACTTGCCCGGTGCCAGGCCCTGTGCTGAGTACTGTTAGCAGATTTTCTCATTGAACCTTCACAAAAGCCCAGTGAAATAGATACCATTGGACTGTGAGGAAACGTAGGCTCAAGGATGTTAAGGAACTTGCACAAAAAGAATGATCACCTTTGAGGTTGTTCAAAAGAAAATGTCTCAGACTCTAAAGGAAATTCCAAAAGTATTTCCCGGTCATCTTTAGACAATGGAATCATTGTGGGAATGTTTATAGCTTTGTGGGTGCCTTCTGTAAAGGAAACAATAGTTGTTTGGTTATATAAATATTGGAACTCTTGTTGAAAATCAGGATCATGAGTTTATGGTCTCACTCCTTGAATTTCTTCTCTTTTGATGTTTTCCCACAGAACCTCGTGCATGATTTTAAAGACAGTGCAGTTGATGTTTCCTGTGGGATAGGATGCAAACCAAATCTTTAAGGATCCGATTTTAGTGACAATTTGTGGCAGCGTGAACAGCCATCTTTCTCTTGAATTACAACTGACAATAATAAAAAAATATATATCTTAGAGGGAACACCTCCTGGTCTAGTGAGTGAAGAGAAAGATGCCTTCAGGTCCTGACAGAGTGGGGACGGTATAGGTCGGCAGCAGGAATGAGCAGATCTTGCCAGCCAGGCCTGCCTCCTATTGAATCGGTACGGGCCCCAGCAGTTCTTTCCAGATCAGTTCTCTTGGTTGGCTGCTGGGCAGGCCTGCTCTGCTTAGTGCCCCGTCTTACACATATATACTCTAGGTATATATTTGATGACAGAATGATTCGTCTGTTTTTAAGGCTAAGTAAATGCCAAAGCTTTAAGTTAATTTTAAGCAGACTTGAAAATCATTTCAGTGGCAAATTGTGTTCCAGAATACTATGGACTTAATACCTTTGAAGATTCCTTCTTCCAGGTCATACACAATCCCAAAACTGTCAAACTTCCGCCTCTGAAGGAGCCCATAAAGTCATATATTTTGTTGGTTGCCTTTTGAAATGACTGGAAACAAACAAATCCCTATCGCTTCTCTTGTTAGTCTTTATTTAATAGAAAAGTTACATATTTTTAATTTCACTGAGACCCACTCACTCTATTATTCCTACCCAATGGATTTGAATATTCAAAAGTGGAAATCGCTACCTATTTGTAACATTTCAAACAGAAAATCTAAGACTATACAAGGCACCATTGCTTTTCGGCTTGAAAGTTAAATTTTGATTGGTTATTACATGTCTTGATTATTAACAATAAGCTAATTAGTCATCTTTTACTCAGTAATCTCATTTTTTAATTGAAGTCTTAAATGTGAGACCTGAAACCATAAAAATCCTAGAAGAGAACAGAGGTGATAATGTCTCTGACATTGGCTGTAGTAACCTTTTCCTAGATATGCCTCCTCTGGCAAGTGAAACAAAAGCAAAAATAAATTAATGGGACTATACCAAAATAAAAAGCTTTTGCACAGGGAAGGAAGCCATCAACAAAACAAAAAAGGCAATCTACTACATGGGAGAACATATTTGCAAATGATATATTCGATAACAGGTTAATGTCCAAAATATGTAAAGAACTTACACTACTCAACACCAAAAAACAAACAATCTGATTTAAAAATGGGCAGAGGACCTGAATAGACATTTTCCCAAAGAAGACATACCAATAGCCAACAGACCCATGAAAAGTTGCTTAACATCACTCATCATTGGGAAATGTAAATCAAAACCATAATATCATTTAACACCTGTCAGAATGTCTAAAATCAAGAAGATAGGAATTAACAAGTGTTGGCATGGATGTGGAGAAAATGGAAACTTGGTGGGAATGTAAATTGGTATGGCCACTGTGGAAAATAGCATGGGGATTCCTCAAAAAATTAAAAGTGGAAATACCATATGATCCAATAATTCCACTACTGGGTATATACCCAAAGAAAATGAAAACACTAATTCAAAAAGATATATGTACATTTATGTCTATTCTAGCATTATCTTCAATAACCAAGGTATGGAAGCAACCTAAGCATCCATCAGTAGACAAATGGATAAGGAGGATGTGGTATATATACACAATGGAATATTACACAGCTATAAACAAGGATAAAATCGTGCCATTTGGGACAACACGGATGGACCTAGAGGGTATTATGCTAAGTGAAATAAGTCAGATTGACAAAGCCTAATACCATATGATTTAACTTATATAGGGAATCTAAAAAAAAAAAAAAGACAAACGAATAAATAAACAGAAAGCAGAATCAGACTTATAAATTCAGAGGACGGGCTAGTGGTTGCCAGAGAGGAGAAGAGTGAGAGGTGGGCAGAATGGGTGAAGGGAAGAGGGAGATACAGGTCTCCAGTTATGGAATGAGTAAGACATGGGAATAAAAGACACAGCATAAGGACTACAGTCAATGATGTTGTAATAGTGTATGGTGAGATATGGTGGTAGCTACACTTGTGGTGAGCATAGCATAATGTATAAACTTATCAGATATGTAGGTTGTACAGCTGAAATTAACACTGTGTGTCAACTATACTCAAAAAAGTTTTTTAACTTCCAATTTTCTGTTTAGCCCAGTATGTTTTAAGATGTTTATTTATTTATTTTGAGAAGGGGGACACTCAGACACTTAAAAATGGCCCATGGGTTTTATTTAAAATTTTTTTAAGTTTAAATATTTATTCTGAGAGAGAGAGAGAGAGAGGTAGAAAGAGAAGGAGAGAGAGAATCCCAAGCAGGCTCTATGTTGTCAGTGTGGAGCCCAACGTGGGGCACGATCCCATGAACTGTGAGATCATGACTGAATCAAAGTCAAGAGTTGGACACTTAACCAACTGAGCCACCCAGGCACCCTGGTCTTTGAGTTTTAAAATATTCCTTGGAACACAATAGTGGCTCGATAAAAATTGTCTCAAGTGAAGAAATAAGCTTTGCTTTTAAATCGGTATTCTTGACCATTTATTTATTTATTTATGTCTTTATTTATTTTTAATGTTTATGTATTTTTGAGAGAGAGAGAGAGCGTGAGCAGGGGAGGGCAGAGAGAGAGGGAGATAGAAGATCTGAAGCCGGCTGTGCGCTGACAGCAGTGAACCTGATGCAAGGATTGAACTCATGAACTTCAAGATCACAACCTGAGCCAAAGATGGACACTTAACTAACTGACCCATCCAGGTGTCCCAGTATTCTTGACCTTTTAAAATGCAATGGGAATTTTTCTTCAAACAGCATCTTAGTTTGAACACAAATTATGCAACAGAGAAAAGTGGACTGGCTTTCCTTGAAGTTGGGGTGTGTGTGTGAAGGTGACAGAGTTTTAGAGCTCTGCTCTCTGTCCACTGTTTGACCTCATGGAACCTGCCTCTTCAGGTTACTTTTTGGAACCTTAAGCCTTCATATAATGTAGTTTTAAAACTACTGCCCTAGGGGCGCCTGGGTGGCTCAGTCAGTTAAGTGTCCACTTCAGGTCATGATCTCCCAGTTTGTGGGTTCAGGCCCCACGTTGGGCTCTGTGCTGACAGCTCAGAGCCTGCAGCCTGTTTCAGATTGTGTCTCTGGCCCTCTTTGCCCCTCCCCTGCTTGTGCTCTGTCCCTCTGTCTCCGAAATAAATACACATTAAAAAACTTAAAACTGAAACACAGCAAGCAGACAAACAAACAAAAAAACTACTGCTCTAAACTATCCCATTCCATTGCAAATCTCTACTCTTCACCTGACTTCTAATCCATTTTAACCGAGATAGGTAGATGGGCGATGATAACAGTAAAAAGAGAAGGTATTGTGGTAGTTTGCTGGGGCTCCCATAACAAAGTACCGCAAACTGCAAGTCAAAGATCAAGCTGTTGGCTGTGTTATTGTGTTCTGAAGAATGAGAGAGAATTTGTTTCTGTGTCTCTCTCCTAGCTTCTGGTGGTCTGCTGGCAGTCCTTGCTTGTAGAAGCACTGCCCCATCTCTCTCTTTATCTTCACTTGGCATCCTCTGTGTGTGTGTATCTCCAAATCTCCCCTTTTTACAAGGACAATAGATTAGATTAGGGCACACCATAATGACCAGTAGGAACTCGATTACAAGATGCGATGATACATAGTAGTTAAGAATACAGGCTGTGGGGACAGACTGCCTGTGTTCTATTTCTAACTTGCTGAGTGAGTGGTGGTGGGTAAGCCATCTAATTTCTTTGTACCTCAGTTTTCCCATCTGTGAAATGTGAATGATAACAGCACATGCCTTGTAGGACTGTTGGGAATATTCAGTGAGTTAATACACGTTAAGTACTTCGAGCCAGGCCCAAGATAAATGCTTTATTAAGCTTAGTTAAATGATTTATTCTAGATCATTTAAAGATGGTTATATAGCAATAGAACTATACCATAACTGTGCTACTTGGGAGTATACTCTTACTTAGGAAAGGCCAGGGATGGTCTCCCTTGCCTTAGTCTTTATACAGTGTGTGGTTGATAACTTAGGTGGAATGTCACAAAAACATTCCTATTATGTAGGGTAATGCGGGGAGCAGACATCTACCTTCTTGCCTCTGCAGAAGAGGCGTCATGCGAAGGTCATTGTAGTGGCGCGAGACCCTTAAATACCTTTCATTTCCTAAGCTACTTGCCTCTCCCCCCCTCGCAGAGGCCAGATGAGGATCCAAGTTTGACAGGACAGGCTAGCCCTAAGCTTTCTTCACATGGATCCAAAGCCCAGAAGTTAGAGAATGGCTTGTGTGGCAGTGGAGGGAGGGCGCTCAATGAACAGCATGGATTGGGCTTTATAATCACCCAAGACAATAACAATGACATGTAAACTGAAGTTCATTCCATGTTTTCACTAAGAAAGCAATGGATTATTACGCTGTTTAAGGTGGGAAATTGTCACGAGTAGAGTTTTCTCACGGCAGGGCAGGATGGGGGAGGTTTCAAAACACCATAATTTTACCATTTATATGACAACTCTTGCTAATTGGATATTTTAGTGTGCATGATATTTTGAGTACTCTATTATAGAATAAACATTTTACTTTTTAGTTTTTTCACCGTATTTTTAGTGGCCACATAAAATCCTTCAAATGATGCATTGTAATTTACTTAACTATTCCCTTATTAGAAATTTGGATTGTTTTTATTTTTTCGTAATTACACATGATGCTATGATGAACATCTTGGTAAATAAACCTTTTTCCATATTTTGGATTGTTTCCATAGGACAGGTTCCCAGAAGTGAAATTTCTGGATCAAAAAGTATCTTCATTTTTATGCTTCTTCATACGTATTGCCAAATTGCTTTCCTAAAGAGCCATATCAATTACAATCATAGCAGCTGTAGATGAAAGTACAATTATTACTATATGTCTCCAGCAGTGGATTTAAAATTTTTTTTTATTTTATTTTATTTTATTTTTTTTTAGAGATTGAGAGAGACTGCATGGACAGGAGGGGCACAGATGAAGAGAGAGAATCTTAACTTCCATGCTGAGCGTGGAGTCTGATGCGGGGCTTGATCCCACAACCCTGGGATCATGACCTGAGCCAAAATCGAGAGTCAGACATTCAACCAACTGATCCACCCAGACACCCCTCCGGCAGTGGATTTTATATCATTTTTATATCAGTAATTTTTCCAGTAAAGTGGTAAATTAATTTATTTTTAATTTGGATTTTATTGCTAGAGAGATTGACCATCTTTCTAATTTTTTTTCTAGTTTTATCCTATTATGAACTGTCTTTCCTTTGACCATTGAGGTATTGTTCTCTCTTAATATTTGATTATACTCTTTTTTACTTTTTTATTTTTATTAAAAATTTTTTTTAATGTTTTTATTTATTTTTGAGACAGTGAGAGGCAGAGCATGAGCAGGGGAAGGGCAAAGAAAGAGGGAGACACAGAATGTGAAATAGGCTCCAGGCTCTGAGCTGTCAGCACAGAGCCTGACATGGGGCTTGAACTCATGGACTGTGAGATCATGACCTGAGCCGAAGTCGGACGCTTAACCGACTGAACCACCCAGGTGCCACACTTTTTAATTTTTTAAAGTTTATCTATTTTGAGAGAAAGAAAGAGCAAGAGTGGGGGAGGGGCAGAGAGAGAGGGGGAGAGAGAGAGAATCCCAGGTAGGCTCCTTACGGATGTGGGGCTCTAACTCAGCCGAGAACGTGACCTGAACCGAAAAAAGTCATACACTTAAACAACTGAGCCACCCAGGATCCCCTCTTTTTTACTTTAGAGCCATTAACTCTTTGTACATTAAATATGCTACAAAGAATTTCTTTTGTCTGTGACTTCTTTTAATATACTTATTTGTTTTTTATTTATTTATGCTTATTTAGGATTTAGTAGTAAGCCTGTTGATCTTTCCTTTTTTAAAGTGTTTTATTGCTTCTAAACTTACAAGGCCATCCTCTCTTTGGATGTTTCAGGGCTGATTCTACTTTTTTCTATAAATTGAATTATGAAAACAATTTACTCTTTAATCCATCTGGAAGTTATTTTGGTTATGCTAGAAGGAAGAGTGTTTTTTGTTTTTTGTTTTTTGTTTTTTTCATTGATTTGAAGTGATCCTTTGTTAATTTAGGATTTCCCTTTGGAAAAAGTAACTTTAAGGTGAAGAACTTAATTTAAGAGTACCCATTAGGAAGTCACTAGGAATAGGGAGATAAGATCTTAGTTGGTTAGAAGAAGTGAAGCAGGGAGTTGAGGGATTAAGAAATTGGTAGGAGGGCTGGGCTGTGAAACTAATGGATGAAACTTGGTTGAAACTAGGAAAGTGGACAAAATAATTACTTTGAGCTATACGTATTTGCAGAATGCCAATATGTCTACATAGTTTAGTGAAGGTGTTCAGCAGCATTACCAGTCTTCACTGATATATTTTCTTTACTGTGAATTACTAACCAGCTCTAAAATAATAAAGGAAAAAAATAGGAAAGTATTCATCTATTTTTTCAGTCATGTAATAAATATTTATTGAACACCTACATGTGCCAAGCACTACGCTAAGTGCTGAGGTTATAATATGAGCAAAACCAGTGAGATTGACTAGTCCACATCTTTACATATGAAATTGCTGAGCAAAAGACTTCATGCCCAAACATTCAAGATTCTACCACTGCGGCCCCAGCTTCTTGTTCCAGTTATATTGCCTTCTCTTCTCCTAAATATATCATCTATTTTAATCACACTAGACTCTATTTTCTGAGCCCTTGTAGTACTTTGGCCTCAGGCCTTTTATTTATAGTGCCCCCTTCTCTTTAAACACCCCCTACCCTGTATCTCCAGTTAGGAAGTCTTGACTGCCGCTCCTGCTCAGAGCTTTTGTTCATGTTCTGAAACAGATATGATCACTTCTTCCTGCTTGGCCTTTTATGGAACTTTGTTCCTGTTGATGGGACCTACTTGAATTTTAGCTGATTATTTCTTTCCACTCGTTTCTTCCTTATTAAACTGTAAGCTCCCAAGAGTGAAGATAAGAGCGTCTTCCATTTTTCTAGTTCTTATAGTTCCACAGATGGTGCTATGTGACAAGTTTTTGGCCAATGAGACATGAATGGAAGTGATATGTGTCCCTAGAAGAATGTGTGTTCCAGGTGTTATATCTACAAGATTATGAGAGTCCATCAACGTGGGTCCCTGAGTGGATGTTGGAACTCATGCCCTTGCTGACGTAAGTTGGATAGGTAGTTTAAGTAAGATATAAACTTTTATTATTTTAAGCCAGTAATATTTTAGAATTGTTATTGAAGCACACTTTAGCACTGAAGATGGAAATTTTTTTTTTCTGTAAAGAATCAGATAGTAAATATTTTCCATGAAATCATCCATGGATAGTACATATGAATGTGGCTCTGTTCCAGTAAAACTTAATTTATAAAAATAGGCAGTAAGCTAGATTTGGCCCATGGATGTAGTTGGTCAATACTTGGTCTATCATATCCTGAACATCCATCTCCATACATCTTTTTCTTTGCCCTAAAAGCTCATTAAAACATTTTTTTTTTTTTTTTTGGTGGGAGGGAAGACTTATGAAACATTTGCCATTAAATTCATGAGCAAAGTAAGGAAGTTCACACACCATGCTGTAATTTAATGTCCACTGTTCCAGAAGTCCAAACTGATGCAATTGAACAGGAGAAATAAATCCAAAAAGTTCAACTGTAAAATTATTATAAAAAAAGAACAAATTCAGAAAGATGTCTGCATATAAAATTAGCATAACAAAATTAAGTCTTTCCTATAGACTGAATGTTTATATCCTTCCAAAATTAGTATATTGAGACCTCCACACCAATGTGACAATATCTTGAGATGGGGTTTTGGGAGGTGCTAGGTCATGAGGGTGGAGTCTTCATGAATGGCATTACAAGGGTAAAAGAGACCCCAGACAACTCCCTCACCTCTTGCACCATGTCAGGATACAGCGACAAGATGGCTGTCTATGAACCAGGAAGCTCTCAACAGACACTGAATCTTCTGGTGCTTTGATTTTGAACTTACCAGCCTCCAAAACTGTGAGAAATAAGTTTCTGCCATTTGTAACCCACTCAGTCTGTAATATTCCCTTATAGCAGCCCACCCAGACAAAGACAGCAAACAGTAATCTTTTAGAAGTTGTAATGGAGAAAAGAACAATATAACACAATCAAAAACAGTAAAATATTTAGTGATAAATGTCCTAAGAAATGTTTAATATTGGTGGAAAGAAAATTGTGAAAACCTAGAGATAGATAATGAAGGAAAATTTGAATAGAATGAAAAAGAATACTTTGTTTAGGCATAGGAAGGCTCATCAGGGCAAAGATAACAATTTTTACCTAAATTAATCTATAAATTATATTCACACCAATAAAAAGAGAAAGTCTATGTAAATTTAATCCTTTGAGTTGGCAATAGATTCATTTAGTTGTAAAACAAATCTAGAAGTTAATAAATTATTCTTCTCATTCTATGCCTAATTCATCTAGCCCCCCTCCACCAACATAACCTCTATTTTTCATTTTTTAATGTGTCTTCCAGGGTATTTTTTTATAAAATATGAGCAAATATGAATGTATATTCACATTCAGCTCTTCTAACCCTAAAGTTATCATGCTTATACCCTGTTTTGTTCTTTATTCTTTTTGCTTAATATATCCTGGAAATACTTTAATATCAATATATAGCTTCTAAATTTTTTTTAAGTTTCAAAATATTCTTTGAATGGATGTACTATTACTTATGTAACCAGTCACTCTTATACTTGGGTAGTTTTTACTATTACAATATTGCAAAAATAATATTGAATACAACATTTTCACATGTACAGGTATATGGGTAGGATAAATTCTCCAATGCCAGATTGCTGGGTCAAAGCGTACACACATTTATATACTTTTGTACCTTTTACTGTTGCCAAAAGAAGGTCTTTTTAAATATTTGGATTTTTTGTCAACCTGATAAGTTAAAAAAATACGTCTCAGTGTAATTATAGTAATGCCTTCTCTTATATTGGAAGTCTTTTCATATTTGTGTTGTTTGTATTTCATGTTCTGTGAACTTCTATTCATATAATTTATCCATATTTTCTATTTGATTATTAGCTATTTTCTTATCAATCTTAGGAGCTCTTTAAACAGAAAAATTGACCCTTTGTGATACAAGTGGCAACTTTTTTTTTCCTAGTTCACCTTTTATCTTTTAATCCTATTCGCTATCATTTTGCTATTCAAAAGTTATTTTAGGGATAGTTATATTTACCCATTCTTTTCACATGGCTTTTAGATTTTGTGTCATAAGCTGGAAGACCATTCCCGTTTTAAAATTCAAAAGAGGGGCACCCAGGTGGCTAAGTTGGTTGAGCGTCTGACTTCGGCTCAGGTCACGATCTCATGTGAGATGGTGGAGTGGGCTGCCTTGGATCTTTTGTCCCCTTCTCTCTCTACTCCCCCTCCCCCCCCTCAAAAATAAATAAACTTTAAAAAATTTTTAAATTCAAAAGAAGTGCATAGACTTTTTTTTTTCTAGTATGTTTATGGTTTATTTTTGCATTTAAGTCTTCGATCCATTCAGAATGTATTACATTAAATTTTAAGTAGGTGATATGACAGCAGTTTTCCTAGCTAGCCATTCTGTTCTCCTAACACCATTAACTTGAAATGTCATTTTCATCATATACTAAATTCCCATGTTGATTTAGACTATTTCTCTACTTCCTATTCTGTTCCACTGGTCTATCTATTCATGCCCAGTATCATGCAATATGAATTACTGTAACATCATGCAATTTAAATTATTGTAGCTTTATAATGTATCTTAATACTCATTTGGACTTGTTACTCCTTCACTGCTCCTCCTTCCCGGAGTTTTATGGGATATTTATATCATCTTTTCACATGAGATTTAAAAGCTATTTGTTTCAAACAAGAAAGTGTTCGCATATTATAATAAAAATTTGTTGGTATAAATTAATGTTGTAGCATTAGGTTATAAAATAAATTGACATTCTAATCACCTTTTATCTCAGAAGACAGTGCACCTTTTTATTAGGTCAAATCTTCTTAAGTGCCTTTCAGGAGTTTTAAAAGTTTTTTCTTTTTTTTTTTCCATGAATTTGTGAAAGTTTTTGGGTTTTTTTCTCCTAGTATATTTTGTGGTTGTGAGACTTGTTATTTATAAGTGTTTTTGTTTTTCCAATATGATTTCTAACTAATTTGTGTACCTATGAAAGAAATTTACATATTTTAACTTAATGAATTTTCTTTAAAAAAATTTCTTTTATGTTTATTTATTTCTGAGACAGAGAGAGGCAGAGCATGAGTGGGGGAGGGGCAGAGAGAGTGGGAGACACAGAATCGGAAGCAGGCTCCGGGCTCTGAGCTGTCAGCACAGAGCCCGACGTGGGGCTAGAACTCACGAACTGCGAGATCATGACCTGAGCCGAAGTCGGTCACTCAACTGACTGAGCCACCCAGGCGCCCCATGAATTTTCTAATTGTTTAAAGTAGTTTTGAGGGGGCTCCTGGGTGGCTCAGTCAGGTAAGTGTCCGACTTTGGCTCAGATCATGATCTGGCAGTTCTTGAGTTCGAGTCCCGCGTGGGGCTCTGTGCTGACAGCTCGGAGCCTGGAGCCTGCTTCAGATTCTGTGTCTTCCTCCCTCTCTCTCTGCCCCTCCCCCCCACTCACACTCTGTCCCTCTGTGTTTGAAAAATGAATAAACCTTAAAAAAAATTTTAAAGTAGTTTTTCATTCAGTTGATTCTCTTGTTTCTGGGTATATAATTTTACCTCATTGTGTACAATTTTTTATACCACTTATTCTTTTCTCTCAGATTATTGTATTACCATAGTGGTTACAATGGAATAATTGTCGTATTTCTGATCTTAATGGAAATGCATTTGCTATTTTCCCACTGAACATGACATGGCTTTGGAACTGAAATACATATTTTATAATATTTGGGGAGACTTCACCAATTGTCACTTTAGAAGAATTTTATTTTAAATTGTATACCTAGAGACTTATGGGCATTACTGAATGAGAGATTTCAGCTGGGTAGTAGAGCTCAAAATTAATATACAGAAATCAACAAGTCACGTAATAGAAGACATTTTAAAAAAGGATACAAAGCAGAAAACAAAAAATAAAATAATGACAGTACTAAAGCTAAACATTACCTGTCATATTAATAAATATAAGTTGAGTCTGATGCATCTATTAAATGAACAACAACAACAACCCTTTCAAATTGAATTACATAGGAAAACCCAATTTCATGTTGTATGCAGGAGAAACACCTAAAATACAACTCTGAGATGTTTGAAAAGAGAAGGGCAAGCAAAAAGATACCAGAGTACAGCGAAAAAAGACAAGACAAATGCTATGGCCCTGATGTCAATTTCAGATAAGGTAAAATTGAGGGGCCCAAATAATTTCAAACAAAAAGGTTATTGAGTGCTAACGGATGTAATTCACAAAGAAGATATAGCTACAAATATCTATCTCTAATTAGCACAACAGTAATTAAGCAGGAGTAATAGGAAATACAGGGAAAAGGGACCAAATCAAGAGGAAAAAAATAAGTCAGGATAAAAAAAAGATCGATATAACATAAACTGGTGTAAATAAGACTTATATGAAGAAACTGGTGATTGGAAATATACCATTTTTAAATGCCCTTGGAAATTCATGAAAATGGACAAATACTGATCTCATAATCAGCCAGATATTAATCTTAGTAAATTCCCCGAGTTAGAAATATTATCGTCAATACTTTCTGATCACAATTCAATAAAACTGGAATTAATAATATCCCAAAACATACTTGCCTATTGAAGGTTTTTAATAGAGTTGGGACCTACAAGAGTTTGTTTAGTGTGGTGAAATCCTTGTTTTCTATGAAGTCTATTTGTAATTATATCCACATCTTACTTCAGCAGCTCCTAAGTTTAAAGAATTTTATCAAAGTGGTTTTGCGTGGTGGCGCCTGGGTGGCTCAATCAGTTAAGCACTGACTTTGGCTCAGGTCATGATCTCACAGTCTCTGAGTTCAAGCCCCATGTCGGGTTCTGTGCTGACAGCTCAGAGCCTGGAGCTTGCTTCAGATTCTGTCTCCCTCTCTCTAGGCCTTTCCCACTCTTGCAGTCTGTCTGTCTCTCTCTTTGAAAAAAAAACACAACCAACCAAACAAAAAACACTTAAAGGCTTTAAAATTTTTTTTTAAAAAGTGGTTGTGTGTGTGTGTGTGTGTGTGTGTGTGTGTGTGTGTGTGTGTAGTCAGTATTTGACATGCAACAGAACTGAAAAGAACATTCAGTCTCATAAAATTGTGATGAGCGTAGAATGATACTATTATTATGAATGGAAAGAAATTGCTGGGGACTTAATTTAGTTATTTCTAAGGGACACTGAGATTGCTTCCCCTATCTGATACTTTTGCTATTACCATCAAGGGCTTGCTCTTTAGTGGATGATGGAATGTGTGAGAAGGACACCAAGATTGATACATATATTATGCTTATCTGTTTGTGATCTTATAGCCAGCTTAGAAGTCTGTAGATGCAGCAAAAACTTTGTTGGGATTTCAAGAGTCTGAATTTTAAATTAAATACTTCCAAAATGAATGGAGAGTATGATTTAATGTTACCATATATGAATCAGACATATACCTATGTGGGTATATATCTGTATATTTATCTCTAGTATATCTAGTATATCTAGAGATAGAGATAGATATAAATATAGATATTTACATATACATATATAAATATATGATTATATATGTACATATATAACATATATACAGACAGGCATAATTGGTGCCTCTAAAGTGGAAAACTTCATATAAATCAAGAACACTTTAAGGACTGGAATCCAGAAATTTTAAGGGCGAGTCATATCCCAGGAAAGAGTTGACATAGAACAATAATGCCAAAATCTCCTTATAAAGTTAGTAGGCCTAAAGCTAAAGGACATTGGGGGAATCAGGGAAATGATGAAGTCACCTGTAAGAGAGAAAACAGTGTTGACCTCAGACTTCTTCACAGGAACATTCAGTGTCAGCGAGGATGCAGTAATGTCTTTAAAGTACTGAAGGAGAGGGGTGCCTGGCTGGTTCAGTTGATTGAATGTCTCACTCTTGGTTTTGGTTCAGGTCATGATCCCAGGGTCATGGGATCGAGCCCCACATAGGACTACGCGCTGAGTGTGCAACCTACTTGGGATTCTCTCTCTCCCTATGCCCCTCCTCCCTGCTCTATCTCTTTCTAAAAAAAAAAATAAATAAATAAAATTAAGTACTGAAGGAAAGAATGTGTGAGTCAAGGAAATTATGTTCAAATTGTCCTTTACATATAAAAACAACAAGAACAGCAATGACAAAATATTACTTAACATGAAAAAGAAAATGATGAGGAAATCTTTTTCATATGAGCCCTTTCTCAAGATGGTAGCAGAAGAATTTTAGCCAACCAGTAAGTAGGTAAATGAAGAAGTACAGATAAAAAGAAATGGAGATGATCAATGGAATATAAACATTGTAAACCCTGAAAATGTAGAAATAATATACATAATAAAAATTAAATGGGGATGGGGAATAAAAAGCTATAGATAATGAAGTTATTCCTGACTTTCTATAACTAGGATTATTTAATTAACTGATAAATAATAAAGATAGAATTATAAAGGTATAAAGGCAAACATTAAAAAAAAAAACAGGAAAAATTATTCAGACAATTTAGTGGAGAAGAAGTTAATTATTTATGAGTGATCCAGTGGACAAAATAAGGACAGAAGACCCAACTATTGAATTAGATTATACTGATATATAGAATCTCTGTACCATCAAAATTGAAGATAAACTTACTTTTTCTATACATGGAATGTTTATAAAAATTGACCAAATTTCAAGCCATAAAGCACAACTGAATAAA
Organism: Panthera uncia; assembly: GCF_023721935.1. Taxonomy (NCBI): domain Eukaryota; kingdom Metazoa; phylum Chordata; class Mammalia; order Carnivora; family Felidae; genus Panthera; species Panthera uncia. Next base: position 40,644 of record NW_026059490.1, read on the forward strand.
TTTCAAATGGTTGAAATAGTTCTAACCAATTTAGTCTAATCACTGTGCAGTAGAATTATAAAGTAAAACCATAGAACAAAACAAAATACCACTTGGGAAAGAAAAACTCTCTCTTAAACAAATTTTTCAGCTAAAGAGGGCTCAACATTGAGGTTGCCAATTATCTAGAAAATAATGACGATGGTAATGAAAACAAAACATAAGAGATCCATCCGGATATAGGCCCTCTTCCACAGTAATGAGAGGAATTTTATAGTAATAAACAGTAAATAAAGGGTGAAAATGGCTGAATGTCCAATTTTAGAAGGGTAACAATACAGAAGCAAAACAAACTAGGGAAAGCAGAGGATGGAAAATGAGAATAAAACAGAAATAAATTATTTCTGTGTTTACATTTATCAAAATAAATTTGAGGGGCACCTGGGCGGCTCAGTTGCTTAAGCATCTGACTCTTGGTTTTGGCTCAGGTCATGATCTCACAGTTGCGAGATTGAACCCCACATTGGGCTCTGTGCTGAGTGTGGAGCCTGCATAAAAATCTTGCTCTCCCTCTTTCTGTCCTGTCCCTGTGCAAGCACATGTGCATGCTGTCTCTTCCTCCTTCTCTAAATAAATAAATAAATAAATAAACAAACAAACAAATAAATAAATAAATAAAAATAAATACATTTTCAGGATCCAGATACACTTTACAATTTTCTGGAAAAGTATAAATTTCCAGAACTGACCAAGAGGAGATAAAAATGTCATTCCACCATCATCATAATAAAAATAGAGAACATTTTTCTAAAAATTTTTTTTAACGTTTATTTTATTTTTGAGACAGAGAGAGACAGAGCATGAACGGGGGAGGGTCAGAGAGAGGGAGACACAGAATCTGAAACAGGCTCCAGGCTCTGAGCTGTCAGCACAGAGCCCGAAGCGGGGCTCGAACTCACAGACGGCGAAATCATGACCGGAGTGGAAGTCAGCCGCCTAACCGACTGAGCCACCCAGGCGCCCCTAGAGAACATTTTTCAAGATAGCTCCCTTCCTAAAAAAACCCAGTGTATTTGATGAATTCAGAGGGTAATTTTATCAAACCTTTACAGGCTAGAGAACTGCATGCCATTTAAACCTTTAATAAGAAGGTAAGCTTCCAAAACATTTTATAACAAGTATAGCATTGATTTTAAGATCCTGCACTTATCATGGTGAGCATTTCATAATGTATATAATTGTCAAATCACTATGTTGTACACCTGACATTAATATAATATTGTATGTCAATTATACTTCAATAAGAAAATTTACTCCCAAATTTATAAGATTAATAGGTAAAGTAAAACATAATATTACAACCTCCATAAAGGTTTAAAAAGCATTTAATAAAGTTTGTTTCTTATTCCTGATTTTAAAAATCTCTCAATAGGTAGTAATAGACCTGTGTTTGTGTGTATATATATTTTACTCAACCAGTATGACTCTCTTTTTTTAAATGTTTATTTATTTATTTTGAGAGAGAGAAAGCATGTGCATACATGAGAGGAGGGAGAGGGAGGGACAAAGAGAGGGAGAGAGAGAATCCCAAACAGACTGTGTGCTGTTAGCTCAGAGCCAGATGTAGGGCTTGATCCCATGAACCGTGAGATCATGACCTGATCCTAAATCAATAGTTGTCCACTTAACTGACTGAACCACCAGGGTGCCCTTCAACCAGTATGATTCTAAATAGGAAAATATTAGAAACATTTCCATTAGAATTAAGAACAAGACAAAGATGTCCTCTATTATCAGTGTTCTTTAATAAATTCTAAGAAGTTCTTGCTAATGCAATTAGATTAAAACAACTGAAAAGGGAATAAACAAGACTTATAAAGAAGAAAATTTAAATGCTAGGAAAGGACTTGAAGACTAGTAAAAAAAAAGACATAAATGAAAAGGCATACTGTAATTGATTTTGGATAGGAAGCATCAAAATCAGAAAGATGTCAGTTTCCTGTAATCTATAAATTTTATATCATTCCAATAAAAACTATCAAAAGGATTTTTCTTGTGCAACTATACAAGTTGTTGCTAAAGTTTAAATGGAAAATAAGTAAGGATAGCTAGGAAATATTCTGATAAAAAAGATAGAAAGAGGGAGAAACTAGCCTATTAGTTATTAGCTCTTATTATAAAGCTATAATAAGTATAGTATAATCTGTTATTGTTACATGAATAGGCAGATCAGTAGAATAAAATAGAAAGTGTAGAAATAGATCCAAGTCCATATGGTTATGTAGTACATGATAAAGATGATACTTCAAAACAGCAGTGAAAGATGGGTTACTCAATAAATGGTATTGGAACAAGTGAGTGTCCATCTGGAAAAAATTTGAGACCTCTGCATTTTACAAAATGTATTTCCAAATGATTAAAGATTTGGACACAAAATATGAAATCCATGAACGTACCTAAGAAACCTCTGGAGAATTATTTTTATAACCGTGAAATGGGAAAGACCTAAATATAACACAGAACCCAGAAGTCATGAAAGAGTGATAAATTAGGCTATATTAAAAGAATTGGTGTAAAACTCAATATAATCCAAGTCAAAATATAAATGACACACTGGAAGAAATATTTGCCTCTTGTAACACGCGTAACGGATAATTTGCTTATATAGAAAGAGCTTCTACAAATAAATAAGTACATGCCTAAGACTGTAATAGAAAAATAGGCAAAGGTTACAAATAGTGGTTTATAGTGAAAGAAGTGCAAATGATTGGGAGAACCCTGAGCAGACACAATCTTCCTCAAAGTTACAGAAACATAAATGTAAGTAAATTAGATACTATTTTTACATATAATCTTCAGGATCAAAGAAAATCAATAACTCTTCAAAAATTTTTAAGTGAAAAAACCAAGGTATATAAGAGTGTGTATAGCATGCTACCATTTGGTTTAGGATTGGGAAAAATAGCAAATATATGAATGTACCTACATATGTATAAAATGCACCTAAAAGAATATATAAGAAGTTGGTAATGTTAATTTCATCTGGGGTTGGGAAATGAGAGCCACACCTAGGAGGGAGACTTTTCAGTATACGCTCTTTGTAGAAGCAACCTGAACAATTTACATACAGTAAATTGCATTTGTTTGAAGTGTATAACTCCGTGAATTTTCGTAGTTGCAGTCATGAAATCGCTTACCCAATGAATATAAAAAACATTTTTTTTTTTTAAAGTAGGCTTCATGCTCAGCGTGGAGCCAGATGCAGAGCTTGAACTCATGACCCTGAGATCAAGACCTGAGCTGAAATCAAGAGTCAGCCACTCATCCAACTGAGCCACCCATGTGCCCCAAGGATTAAAAATAAAAACAACAAAAAAACCCCATCAACAAACAAACAAACAAAACCCATGTTAATCGCCACCAAAAGATTCCTCTTTTGCTCCTTTGCTATCCACTTTTGGCCTCAGGCAACAACCAGTCTGACTAATTTTTTTAAAATAATAGCTTTATTTAACTAAATAAAATGGCTTCACCTACCATATAATTTATTCACTTAAAACATAGGACTCAATAGGTCTTGGTATATTAAGAAAGCTGTGTGACCATTGCTACAATCAATTTGAGAACTTTACCCCCAAAATGAAACCTGTCCCCATTAGTAGTCACTCTCCATTTTGCCCCAACCTCACAGCCATAGAAAACCGTTGCTTTCTGTCTCTATTAATTTGCTTACTCTGGACATTTCATATTAATGAAGTCATACTGTGTGCGGTCTTTATGGATGGCTTCTTTCACTTGGTGTAATGTTTTCAAGGTTCATACATCATTTCCTTTTATTGTGGAACAATATTCCATTATATTGATACACGAAATTTTATTTATCTGTTTATCAGTTAACAGTTGGGTTGTTTTCAATTTGGAACTATTATGAACAATGCTGCTATTATATGAATATTCAAGTACAAGTTTTTTTTGTGTGTGGACATATTTTATTTCTTTTGGGCTTGTAACTAGGAGTGAATTCACTGATCTGTTTTGGCACAACAGATTAGTTTGCATTTTCTAGAATCTTGTATAAATGGAACCCTGTATGTACTATCTCGTGTCTCACTTCTTTCATGCAGCAAAATGATTTTGAGATTTATCTTTTGTGTTACGTATATGAGTATCTGTTCCTTTTTATTGAGTGGTGTTGGTTAGGTGGATATAACACATTATGTATATCCATTCACCTACTAATGGTCATTTGAATTGATCTATTTTTGGCCTTAATTAATAAAAATACTATAAACCTTCATATATAAGTCTTAGGGATGTATGTTTTAATTTATCTTGTGGAAATAGTAGTGCAAGGGTGAAATGGCAAATACTTCATGTTTAACTTCTAAGGAATTGTCAGTTTTCTCAAGTGATTGTACCGTTTTTCATGAGAACTCCACAGCATCTGGTATTATCCATCTTTTAAATTTTATCCATTCTAATATGTGTAAAGGTATCTCACATTTTTCTGATGACTGATGAGACTTTCGTGTGCTAACTGGCCATATACCTTCTTTTGTAAAATGTTTGTTTAAACCCTTTGCCCATTTTTAATGTAGTTGTTTGCCTTTTTATTATTGAGGTTTGGAGTTCTTTATTCTGGCTACAAGTACTTTGCCATGTATGTATTACAATTATTTTCCACACTTGGTGTCTTTACTTTTTGATTCCTTAATGGTGATTTTTGGGAAGCAATAGTTTTAAATTCAGATTATGGCTAATTTGTCATTTATCCTTTAGAGTTTGTGGTTTTGTGTACTATGTTAAGAAATCTTTGCCTATCACAAGAACACAAAGATTTTTTTCCTAGGAATTTTATGGTTTCAGCATTTATATTTAGTTCTGTGACCATTTTAGACTAACTTTTGGATATGGTGTGAGATAAAAGTTCATATTCATTTTTTTTTCCACCAAAGGATATCCAGTAATTTCAACATCGTATGTTAAAAGATTTTGTTTTTCCCACTGAAATGTCTTAGCACTCTTGCTAAAACCATTTGATCCTATATGTGTGGTCTCTTTCCGGGCTCTGTATTGTGTCTCATTAATTTATATGTCTATTTTTATGCTAATGAAATAACATTGTATTGTGTTGTATTGAATCCTACAGCCATATAATAATTCAGAAATAAGATAATTTAAGGCCTCCCTCTAACTTTATTCTTATTTCAAGATTTATATGGCTATTCTGGATTGTTTACATTTCCATATTAATTTTAGTATAAACTTGTCAATTCCTACAAAAATCCTGCAGGATTTCTGATTGAGGTCACAACTGGACCTTTATATTAAATTAGGGAGAACTGGTATTTTAACAATACTGTCTCTTCCAATCCATGAACATGGTTGATAGCTCCATTTATTTAGATATTTAATTTCTTCTAGCAATGCTCTGTAATTTTAGTGAAAAGTTTTCCCTTATTTTGTTATATTTATTCCTAAGTATTTCACTTGTTTTGATACAATTATAAACTTTTTTTTTAGATTTTGTTTTCCAGTTTTATTTTACTAGCAAATAAAAACACAATTATTGCTGTGTAAAATATTATCCACAAAATCAAGTGGCTATAAACAATAACCAACATTTCTTATATCTCATTGTTTCTGTAGGTCAGAAAGTCAGGTATAGTTTACCTGGATGGTTCTGCTGTGGATCTCTCTAAGATTTCACTCAAGATGTTGGTTGGGTCTGCAGTCATCTGAGGACTTGACTGGGGCTGAAGGATCTCCTTCCGAGATAACTCACCCTTGTGCCTGGCAAGCTGATGCTGACTTGGGTAGGACACCTCAATTTCCAAAACATAACAGAGTGGGATTTTTATTGAGTTTATTTTATTTAGTTTGCACTGAATCTATATATCACGTTGGGAAGAACTGACATCTTGGCCATATTAGTGTTCCTATATATAAACATGTAATATCTCTCCTTTTATTTATCTCATCAGAATTTTGTAGTTTTCCTCAAATAAATCTTGTACAGACTTTTAAAATTTGTACCCAACTATTTCCTTTTGGGGGATACTAATTTAAATGTATTGTGTTTTTAATGTCAATCCACTTGTTCTTTGCTGGTATATAGGAAAGTGACTGACTTCTGTAGATTAGTTTTGTATTTTGCAATCTTTCTATAATTGTTTATTAGTTTTAGAAACTTTGTGTTGATTTTTTTTAGTTCTAAATAAATGGCCATATCATCTGTGAACAAAGATAGTTCTATTAATTCCTTCCCAATCTGTATATATATTTTTTCTTTCCTTTTCTTGCCTTATTGCATTAGCTAGGAATTCAAGTATGATATTGAAAGGGAGTGGTGAGAGGAAAAATTTTTGCCTTGGTCCTAATCTTGGTGAGAAAACATCAAGTTTCTCACCATTAAGTATAGTTTTAGCTGTAGGCTTTTTGGAGATACTTTTTATCAAGTTGAGGAAGTTTCTCTAATGCTAGTTTACTGAGAGTTCTTTTATATCATGAGTGGGTGTTGGATTCTGTCAAATGCTTTTTCTGCACCTATTGATATGATCATATGATTATTCTTTTTTTATCCCATTGATGTGATGGATTACATTAATTGATTTTTGAATGTTGAATGTTGAATAAGCTTTCATATCTGAAATAAATCCCACCTGGTCATGGCATTTAACATTATTGGATTTGATTTGCTGGTAATTTGTTGAGGATTTTTGCATCTGTGTTCATGAGAGATATTGGTCTGTAGTTGTCTTGTAATGTCTTTTTTTTTGGTTTTGGTATTAAGGAAATTCTGACCTCACAGAATGAGTTAAGAAGTATTCCTTCTATTTATTTCATTTGAAAGAGATTGCAAATAATTGGTGTAATATCTTCTTCAAATGTTTGGTGGAATTCACCAGTAAACCCATCTGGACCTGGTGCTTTCTCTTTTAGAAGGTTATTAATTATTGACTCAATTTCTTTACTAGATATGGGTATATTTATATTATCTATTTTTTTCTTATGTGAGTTTTGGCAGATGGTATCTTTCAAGGAATAGGTCCATTTCATCTAAATTATCAGATTTGTAGTCATAGAGTTGTCTGTGGTATTCCTTTATTATCATGTTAATTTCCATGGATCTGTAGTGATGCCCCTTCTTTCCTTTTTGATATTAGTAACTCATGTCTTCTCTGGTGTTTTTTTTTTTTTTTTTAGTCTAAATAGAGGATTATTAATTTTATTGACCCTTCAAAAGAACAAGCTTTGGTTTTGTTGATATTTTCTACTAATTTCCTGTTTTCAATTTGATGGATTTCTGCTCTAATTATTATTTCTTTCCTCCTACTTACTTTGGATTTAATTTGCTCTTCTTTTTCTAGTTTCCTCAGATGGAAACTTAGTTTATTGATTTTCTTCTTTTCTAATGTATGTAATTAAATGCTACAAGTTTCCCTCTAAGCACTGTTATTGATGCATTGCACAAATATTGATAAGTTGTGTTTTCATTTTTACTTAGTTCAAGATATTTTAAATTTTTCTTTTGAAATTTCTTCTTTGACCTGTGTATTATTCAATCTCCACTTATTGTGGGATTTTTCTAGTTATCTTTCTGTTATTAATTTTTAGTTTAATTCACTGTGGTCTGAGGACAAACATCGTATGATTTCTATTCTTTAACACTTGTTAAGTTGTGTTTTATGGCCCAGAATGTGGTCTATCTTCATGGATGTGGTATTTTTTGTATTTATCTTGTTTGAGATTTTTTATGCTTTTTGAATGTATACAAGGTAAAGAATTTTTAAAATTAATTTGGGATATGTTCAGCCACTATTTCTTTATTTTTTTCAGCCGCTTTCTCATTTCTTGATCTGAGACTCCAGTTACACACATGTTACACTGCTTGATATTGTCCCACATATTAATGAAGTCCTATTCATTTTTTTCCCCAGCCTCTCTGTTTTCTCAGCTTGATTTTGGGTAGTTTCTGTCACTGTGTCTTCAAATTCGCCGATCCTTTCTTCTGCAATACCTGATCATCTCTTAAGTCCATTAAGTGAATTTTTTCATTTCAGATGTCATGTCTTGGGCCTCTGGAGTATTTATGTGGCTTCTTTTTATATTTTCAACTGCTTTTTTCTTCATATCCTTATTTTCTCTTAAATTGTTGAGCTTTTATAATAGCTCTTTTAAAGTCCTTGTCTAATAATTTCACATCTCTGCCATTTCTACATCTGTTTTTATTGACTGATTTCTTTTCATTAGGGATCACATTTTGCTACTTCTTAACATATCTAGTAATTTTGAGGGTGGACGTTGGATATTAGAAATATTACACTATTGAGTGTATTTTGTTGTCTTCTTTAAAGAGTATTGACATTTATTTTGTCAGGCAGTTGTATTGTTTGTCTTCTGTTTGATCCTTTTGAGGATTGTTAAGCTTCTTACGGCAGGTCTAGAGTAGCCTTATTATAGGGCTAGTTTATCCCCTACTACTAAGGCTTGGTTGTTCTTAGAGACAGTCTTTGTTATTGTTTTTTGCCTGGTTTTATGGCATTAATTTACACATGTGCAGTCTTGGATTTGGCATGAGACTCAATGACAGTACTATGCATATTTCTGGAGAACTTGCTTTGTGTAACTCCTCCTACTCTGGAATGCTTCCCTGCAATTTTTAGATGCTTCAGCCTTTTCGTGTTCCAGTTTTTTTCTCCTTAACTCAGAGATTGGTTCCTCCTCCGCCCTGCCCTAAGGTTAGGAAATTGGCTCTAGGCTCTAAGTCATGCTCTCATGAATCATAGATCAGTAGTGCCTGGTATCTTATGTATGAAAAAAAGCATTTTGTCTAGTTCTGTAACTTGTTGGTTATGAGGGGTGGGGTACAAACATCATATAGTTACTATTCCTTCATGGGTGGAAGCAAAATCCTTCCCCTTTTGATTTTAAGAGTAAAGTGAATGGGAAGAATTATTAAAAGGAAAAGAAAACTCCAGATGTAAAATCATAAAGATAGTAAAACTTCAGATAGTTAATACTGAGTATTAGCGTGTATGGAAGCAGCCTGCGTTAAAAAACTATTGGTTAGGATTTAAATCTGAACAATTTTTCAGAAAGCCATTTTGGAAAAATGAAAAAGAATTTAAACATTTTATTTTTGATCTAGCAATTCTTCGTTTAGGCATTTATCCAGAGGAATAATCAGACATACATAAAAGTATTCTTTACAGAATTAATTATAATACATAAACATTTTAGGGGTGCCTGGGTGGCTCAGTCAGTCAAGTATCCGACTCTCGATTTTGGCTCAGGTTGTGATCTCATGGTTCGTGGGATGGAGCTTTACATCGGGATGCACACTGACAGTGTGGAACCTGCTTGGGATTCTCTCTCTCCTTCTCTCTCTGTCTCTCCCCTGCTTGTGCTCTCTCTGTCTCTCAAAGTAAATAAATAAACTTTAAACAAACAAACAAATACATGTTTTAACCTATGATAAGGAAAAAAATTTTAACCTAAATGTCCAACAGTATAGAATTGGTGAAATAAATTTGTTGGTGCATCCACATAATAAATTGCTATTTAACTACAAAAAAAAAGTAAAATGTGTGAAGATAACTTAATGATATGGGAGAATGTTTTAACAACTTCATTAAGTTTAAAAAATCATGTTTTAAAACTACTTGCTCTTTTTAATCACAATGATATTAATATATAATAAGTATGATATAGAGAATATAAAAATATTATCAATAGTTATCCCTGGTGATATTATAGAAATATTTTCTGCTTTGTGTTTTATCTGGGTTTACCAGATATTCTACAAAAAACACAAACTTATTTAACAAATTTGTTAAAACATTATTTTAAAATGCCTCATTAGGTTGATCCACTGTCATATGATCATTGGAATCTGGGTAAAAATGGCTCTAAAGGAGCCAATATGGTGTAGTGCATGAGGGGGCAAGCCATGAAATCTGGATTTGAATTCCATTCCACAATTTAAGTGAATCCTCTTAAACAAGTTTTATAACTTCTTGGAACATCTATTGCCTTTCCTGCAAAACAGATACATAGATACCAACTGCTTCTTAGGGTTCCTATAAGTATTAAGTGATATAATTTGCATAAAACTTCAGGCTGGCAAGATTCTATGGATGGCAGTTAATGCATTGTATTGTTACTATTATTTCTAGTACAACTACACTACTAACTAGTACTACTACTATTACCAATACAATTATTAAGATAAAGGACCTTATGATGTTATGGGACTATTGTACAATTAAGAGAAGAATGCTGAAAAAGGAGAAAGGACAAGAGCCAGAAAGAAACTTTACGAATTTCTCTCTGGTTTTTCTTGTTTTATGGTTTTTCTTATTACCAGCCCTGTTAAAAAAACAAAAACAAAAACAGAACACCTCAGTTGGGGCATTATTTTCAAGATAATTATGACACTTATCTTTGATCCCTAAGATCCAAAGATCCTTAGGATCCAAGATCTTAAGATCCTTAAGATGAATAGAAATTACACCCTGCTTCGTTTACAAGGAGTATCAGGGTTTTTTGTTTGTTTGTTTGTTTTTGTTGTTTTGTTGTTGTTATTTGCTTTTGACAGAGAATAACACTTCATGTAAGAAAATCTATTATAGGACTTTCTTTCAGATATAATGGTGACAAGATATTTGAATACCTCATGGCTCAATTTTTCCACCTATCAACAAGTTTAACATTTTTGGTAGGCTTTTAAATAAAATATATAAAGTTAAAAAAAGAAATATACAAAATGGATACATTAAAAACATGTGAAGATCTGAACACACTTCACCTTCACTGCCATCACCATAGGCCAAGCCACCATCAATTCTGGTCTCTCTGCTTCTGCCTTTGCCCCATGAAACCTATTCTGTATACAGTGCCAGAGCTGATACTTTTAAAACATAAGTGAATTCAAATCAGTAGGAGGCAATTCCAGCCCAAGAGAGCCACATGTACAAAAGCAAGGAGATACAAAACTGTAAATATAGCTGGGAAGCTCTAAGTTTGGCATTGCTAGAGCTTCATGTAAAATTCAGGGGCCAAGGAAGAGGAAGAAGATGAAGAGGTCAGGAGGTATCATATCCTGAAATTTCACATGTGATTGAGCAAAATGTATGTTTTAGGTGATAAAAATCAATTGAGCAAATTTCAACAGAAGCATGATAGCACCAGTTAAACATTTTAGGAAGATAATTCTGAGACTTCATAGAAGAACAAACTTCAGAGGAAGAAGAGAGAGGGGAAAAGGATGAGATTTAATACATTTAAGAACTCATCGTGGTGCAATATGATAGTGGTGCATAAGATTTTTGACCTAGCTCACTCAGACAGGATTAAAAAAATGCCTCAGCACACCTACTCTAACAGTTTTACTCTGTGGTGATTATAGAACTCAGAGAAACACAGATTCTGAATAGAACCATATTTTTCTTAATAAGAATATGTTTAGATATATATGAGTTTAGATATGATGTTTATTATTCAACAATTCCCTCTAAACTTATTTGATCATTATGTAGCTTATTGGGAGATCTTTTATGGCCAGCCACCAGGCTGAAGATCTATGCTTAAAATCACCGGGTTACAAAGAAATGGTTATTATGTGGAGATAGAGGGGAAAAGATTTAGACAAAAGTCTTGAAGAAGTAGAATTGAAAAGACATGGTGATTAGTTGATTGGGATTTGAAGAAGGAGGAGTAAAAGTTGATACCTAGGTTTCTGGCTTTGATAATTATGTGTGGCCAACAGAGATAGGAATTCAGTATATTTGCTGCTGAAGTGAGCACAGGGAGAGGAATTCAGGAGGAAAATCAGACTGAAGGAAATGAGAGCTTATGGATTCTGCTTCATACATAAGTTTGAAATTATTCTGCATTATCCAAGTGAAAATAGGTAGTCAATAAAGGACTAAGGCATAGGGGGGATATTTGGGCTGGGTATGGTAAAATGACACAAATTCTCATACTATGTGAGTTATGCAGCCTCTCTGGGCAGCATTCTGAAATGTCTAAGGATGTTTTTGGCTTACACAATGACTGGAGGCAGTACTGCTGGCATGACTTAGTGGGGACCAAGGATGCTAAGTGTCCTGTGGTAAAAAGGAAAGTTGCACACAATGAATTGGCCCAGCCAAAATTCCAGTAATATCCCCATTGGAAAATACTGATACACTGGAAGGCAGAAGGTATAAAGTGAGCAGAGAAGAGGCTATAGTTAAGACAGAGAAGGAGGAACCAGCAACAGAAAGCAAGAAGATTGGGGGAGAATTGGCAAAGAGTGGTGGAAGCCAATGGAAGGAGAGAGTTTCAAGAAGATTAAACAGAGTCAAAGACAAATGAGAGGTTAAGAGTCCAAGCATAGCAATCCCAGAAATGTAAAACTTATTGTCCCAGGGTAAGTTCTTCCCAAGGAGAACTGAGGAGGGCAAAGGTGAAAAAGTTATTGGGGTGCTTTAAGCTATTTATACTCATTTCCAATGATTATCATGTATTTTTTATCAGAAACACAGAGAACACTTTACAAGGTGGAATTAGCATTTGTGGTTCTGCCTAGATAATACTGACAAATGATTGTGTTCTTCTAACAATTAGTATACTGCTTGGAACAGAGTTTTTAATTGACCTTAATAATGCTACTTTGTATTTTTAATGGTAATATTTTATAAGAGATTGTCTTACCTTAGTTATTGCGGCTCAGTTCCATAATTCCCACCTCATTTTACAGGTGGAGAAAGAGAATCAGAAAGAGAATCACCTCACCTGTGAAGATGTGCATATAATATAAGAAATTGAAGGTATTCATCTCTTACCTATGAGATTTCAGATGCTCCCTCCCCTTGGTTGCCCCTTGTTTTGCTTAGATGAAAAAGCTAAATTTGCTAAGGCATTGTGATCTTATATGATATGGACAGAGTTCTGTATGGAATTTCTTAATTTTGTTTACCTCTTCCTTCCTTTTCCCCCTCCTTTGTTCTTTTGTTACTTTATTCTTTAACTTCTTTCTTTACTCTTCCTACTACTTACAGTCAGAAAGCATTGAAACCAGTTTATGAAACGTCTAAAACAGCATATATAAAAAGCAGAGATGAAAGAAGAAAATTAAACAAGGGAGGGGTCATTAAATAGAAAGAAGATGTGTTGTTTTGGAGCAGCAGATATAAGGAACTGGGGGGAGGTAAAGTTGACATTGAAGGTGTTCCTAGTAATCAAGATAGGGGCAGAATTTTTTTGTCCACGTGGATTTTTGATAACCTAGTAATTGTGAACACAACTGGCACCTGGGTATGTTCTTAGCACAAGAATCAGGACAGGAAGCCACAATCTCCTGGTAGTTAAATACTACATCCTGCCCTGGACCACACAGAGCTGACAAAACCATCAAATCTAAATCCCTGCCTAAGGGAAAAGAAAAGCTCACAAGCTTGAGTGACACCACCCAATGAGCAAATAAAGGGGACCAGGGTGGGTGGGATGAGTCGGGATGGAATGTGCCCAGGAAAGCTGGAGCTCTCTAGTGTCAAGGAAAGCCAGGAGGAGCATGGAGTATGTGGACTGCAAGAATTCCAAGTTGTTCTTGGCAGCCGTAAGTGTCAAGAAGTCCCATGACAAGCCTGGGTTAAAGACACGAGGGATCATCTAGAATGCAGTCCTCTTTGGGACAGAATGGAATTTTTAGCAGGCTATGCAGGCTGGGGTGTGTGAAGATTAAGGAGGTGTGGCTTAAAGTGGGGGCGGGGGGAAGAATCTAACACATTAGTCAAATAACATTCAGCTTTGGAGCAGAGGCCTTCTATCAAGAAGTCTTTACTGTCAGCAAGCTGTTGCATCAGAAGACAAAATAGCATGAGTTGCAGAATTCTGGGGTATGTGGAATGCATGTTGCCAGAGTGAATGGTATGTGACAAATATGTGTTTGGGGCTGTGGCATACCATGAAGGGCACTGCATCCTTGCTAGTTTGTGGTATGCCACAGGGCCATGAGCAGGTGGATGAGAGCCATACTTGCCTGTGTCCCTTGTCTGAAGCTTGCTGCATACCATATGCCCTCAATCATTTTTGGATGGGAAGCAACTTTTTGGTTGTCCTCTTTCATCACGGAAACTGTAAATTGACAGAAGATGTTGGTTTATGTGGATGAGGCACTGTCACTTGACTCTTAAGACAAGAACCAAAGGTTGATTAATAGGCAGCACAGCTGTTGCCTGTGACATGCTTCCCACCCCGTATGGGCTCTCCTTCTCGGCATGCAAATGATTTGGGTCTGACTTAGTAGGAAGGGAATACAGAGCTCTCTCTTAAGGTTTGTAGAACCTGGAGCTACAGAAGCCTACTCATTTGAAAAGGAATAATGTGGCTAAATGTGTGGACTCTGAAGTTGGTTGCTTGGGTTTAAATCCCTTTGCAATTTCAGGCTCCAGATCCGATCCTTCGCTTGAAGAATGGAGAGAAGAATAGAACTGCCTTTGTAGAGTGGCTATGGTATTTCAGGAGCTAATAGATGGAAGATGTGTTTGGAAACTCCCTAGCCCACATCAAATAACCCATAAATGATAACTAGCATTGCTATACTTATGATCACAATGCTCACGCTGAGGAAAAGCCTGGCCCAAATAATAAAGCTCTTAGTGCTAAGGCTGCATCCAGCTCTGTGTGGGCTCCCCTGTCAGCAGGCGCCTGTTCCAGCCTTGTTCACTTCAGGCCTACCCTCTCTGCCCATCCCACAGTTCTGTGTTACTCCTAGCAAAATAGGAATGGAGACAGTTGTCCCTTGGGCCTGGAAAGAGTGAATGGCTAGTGCTGGCATAGGTCCCTGGGGCCAGAGGCCCAGCTTTTCTGTCCGAGGTGCTGAGTCATGAGCTGTGGTTACAGTCCCGGCTGCACCACTGCACTTGGCATGGCATCTGGGGAGGATTAGGAGATTATGATCAGAACAAGACACAAAGGAATTGCAGCTGATGTTGATAAGCGATTTGGAAGATTCTCAGAGGAAGGAAAAACACGAAGGCAGTCTGGAGAATCAAAGTGAGCGTGGGCAGAGAGAGCTCAATAGCAGGCAGGGACATAAACCATCCAACTCAAACACGACAAGGGCTTCCCTTTCTGGTTTTGCTTTTTTGGGTGCTTCAAGGAAACTGTTGAAAGGACTTTGATTTTGACATTAGTCAAATAAAAACATTTAAAATGTAGAGCAAAGTCACTCATACATTGCTGGTAGGCACCAGAATCGACTTCCTTTAGATATGTCTTGTGAGAAATGGCTTCATGTTCCACCCTTTTATGATTGAATTTCACAGATTCTTTCAATGTCTTAACGAAAGGTATTGTGGTAGGGCTTTCAGAGACCAGGAGAAGTGAGTGGGTGTGTAGATATATTTGACTGAGAGGACTTTTCCAGAGTTCTTCTAATCACATTCCCTCTGTCAAAATTAGTGCTTTTCTTGGCAAGGACTCAAGCTTTCTAGGAGATGAAAGGTCAGGTTAGAGCAAAATCCACTGTCCCTTAAGCCTGAGTGGAGGAGACAGATGGCAGAAAGCTCTACCGTTGGCTATATTCTTTTATCTGCAAACAGCCCATGGGTGATTATTCTTGGTTCTCACTGCTTGTGACCCCCAGGAGCTGTTCTGTTGGTGGTGTTTCTGCTAATAATGAGGAGGGGGGGGCCAAAAAAAGAGAAGGGCCATCATCTAATTCATGGATTTGTCCTTTGAAGCTCACAGGTCCCAGAAATCCAGTCTTTCCTCATAATACCTTATCCCTTACCCATCTCCCTATTCAGGCTTTCCTATTTGGGGACCAACTGAGATTTGTCTTGCCCTATAAAAGGGAGAAAGACTCCCCAGAACTCTCCCTTGCAAAGCAGGAGAACTCGGATAGGTCAAATGTGAAACTGTGGTCAAAAGGCAAGGTGGGGCCAGCATGTAGAGTGGGTCCAAAGTTCTACTATTCAGAAAACTTTGCTTTCTTCTTGTATTTTATCACTGGTAGGAAGACTTCTCATATTTCTTATTGACTCAAGATGTACTTGATATGGTTGCTTGGCCCCAAAGCCTGTCTGCCCCGACAACTGCAGAAGATCCAGAGATACACAGCCATCCATCAAATCTGACAGGACTGCCTCCTACAGCAGCTGTATTGTTTATGAAATGAATCACTTTCATAGCAAATCCAAAAGCAAACTTGTGCTGGATTTGACAGACGCATCCCCCTTCATTCTTCTCATTCCCTCCCTTCACATGCTTGCCCAGCTTCTGAGAAGCAGTCTAAGTTTGCTAAGGTGGAAATGAGGAACACAAAGCAGGGTTCTTTTTCTCAAACAAAGTCATCATATCTAATTTCTAGGTTTAGAGTAGTTCAGCATGTGTGTGTCTTCTCTTCACTCAGCACCAGTCTGTGGGGAGGAAAAATGAGCGGGCAACAATGGTGGCTGTTTTATGTGTACCCTGAGTTATAAGATCCTATTATTCTGTTATTCTATTCAGTGGCCACATAGAAGGGAATCTAAAATTCTTTCTGTAGCATCCATGTCTCAATAGCGATTGAACTCCCCACCCTTTAGGACCAGTAACAGCAAAATGAAATATAGGGTATTTGTTGGCTGTGTGACTGTAAGAAGGAACAAATGACAAAGATTAATTTGAGAAGTGGCCAAGGTATTGGGTGACAAAGTCACTCAATCTGGTTCAGCCTCATACGTAAAAAACAACAACAACAAAAAACACAAAAAAAGAATAAAAGAAAAAAAAACAGGCTTAGGGATAGAATTTGAGAGATTCTAAAGAATTCATTCCTTAGCTCCTTTTTTTCTAGTAAAACTATTTTTGGAGTGGAGTCACCACACTTGATCATCCATCTTGACACCATGTGACTAGTGGGTTGACAAGGTTATTAGATACTGAGGTCTCAATAATCTGAGCAAACTTAGTATGTGAGACATGGACACTGGAAGGATAAGGGGAACCCAAAGCACAGGAAAGGCCTAGGTGATGGCATTTAAGAGAATAGTCATTGGGCACCTGTTGTTTGCCAGCCACTGTGTTAAGCTTCAGGCTGCAACACTGAACAAGACATAGTCCCTA